>NC_059356.1:9030472-9333222 GCF_019703515.2 Myxocyprinus asiaticus | reverse complement strand
TTTTTATAAAAACAATAGAACAATAGTCTAAAATAGGTCCCCATTCAGCTCAGTAAACATGCTTATCATTAGCGCAGTATAAAAACAAAAGAAGTCTGGGAGAGAGTGTGCGTCCATAACTATACCTATGGATTAGTTTTGATTCTGGTGAGCAGTGGATTATGTGGGTCCCATCTGCTTATAGAGTGAAAAGAGAGACAATATGGAACAAATTACGTCATTGAAGACAAAAATCTAGGGCAGATTATGGGATTTTAAAAGTAATAGAAATCTGAAAAGCCATAAGTTGAAGTTAATGTGTGTGAAAGGGTGATTTTTAAACAAACAAAACGTGTTCACCTCCCAAAACTAATGCAAACTGTTTTAGTAATTATGTAATATTATAAGGAGGAATTTAGAATGACCTCATGTAAAGTAGTGTGGAAAGAGGGAGGGGTCGAGACAGACCGGCTAACCTGAAAGGAGGATTGCATGGGCATGAGAGAGGTGAATGAGTGTGAGGGTTTTTTGTGATGTGTGTATCATGATATCAGATGGGAGGGACATGACGAGAAGGTAGACATTTATTACTTAATTTGCCTTTTACAAGGGCGTTGCAGATGTCTGAGGGCTGGTCCTAAAGAATACACTCACACACACAAGTCAAACGGATATAAATAGTACAGGTTAATTAGTTAGGTAAGTAATTTGAGCCAGGGCCTGGCAGTTAGAATTTGATCCACAGACAGGTAACTCAAGAATTAGCCATTGTCACCGTGTTCAGACCGATATAAATCGCACCTGGACAGACACGCACTCACCACTCAGCCTTACTTCTTTTGACTCACCTGCTGGGAGAAAACTTCACTGAGGTATGAGCTGGCACTGTCTGACCGAATGCAATTTTATTAATCAATGAAATTTTGTTCAATCTTTTTTTGTGTGTTAGATGCCATATTGCAATATACCTATTCAGGGAATTGTATTAAAACTACATGTATGTGTAAGATTTTGAAATGAAAATTGCAGTAAAACGGCACACATTTTTAAAATGTAAATAACATTAAAATTAAATGTATGCAAAGAATGTAAAGAAACTGCATTGAAACTAAGTGCATGTGGAAGTTTTTTTTTTTTTTTTTGAAGAAATTTGCAATAAAACTTATTTTTTTAAATAATGAAAATTGCATTAAAAACACATGCAACTTTCATTTTTATAATGAAAATTCAGTTGAAACTGCATACACATGCAAATTTTTAATGAAAATTGTATTAAAACGGCAGACACGCGTAGGATTTTAAAATTGAAAATTGCATTTAAGTTGCATGCACACAAGTTTTAAAGGAAATTGAGTTGAAATTGCATGCACATGCAAGTTTTTAATGAAAATTGCATTCCAACTGCATGCATGTGTGAGATTTTGAAATGAAAACTGCTTTGAAACTGCATGCATGTGCATTTTAAAGATAGAAAATTGCAGTAACATTAAATGCATGTGTAATTTCTTAAAGAGATTTGCATTAATACTTTTTTATATGAAAACTGCATTAAAACCCATCCACATTAGCATTTTTTATCATGAAAATTGCATTAAAATGGCATGCATATGCAAGTTTTAAAGGAAAATTCCATAAAAATGCATGCACATGCAAATTACATGCAGACTTTGGTAGAGATACTGATATTTAAAAAGACAATATGATATGATACCTATATTTTACATGATGTAAATGCCGGCACCAATCATAAAAACTTTAGTTTCAGCTGTAGACTTACAGAAGTTCATCAGAGCATCCCTGCTGTACTTGTGATATTCTGTATATTCACCTGATGGGTAGATTTTTTGCATAGCAAGAAAAGATTATACCATAAGCCAGGGAAACCATTTGTGGCAGATTATTTTAATCTAGACTAGATTTATTTGAATCTAGCCAAGTTTGATTTGTGTATGCAAATGAATTGTGCGTCGGTGGCTTTGTCTGGAGAGATAATCCAGCTGCTTGTTAAAAAATGAGTTAGTTATTTAAAACTATTCTTTTTCAGGACCATGTCACTCTCATCTATCCTTTCCGCTGATGCCATCGACAGTGCGCTCAAGGACTGTCAAGGTAGTCTTCCTGTATCAGCTTGTTTGTACCTCATCAGCACATTAGCAACTCAATTTGTAAATGCATTATATTTTAATGGATGGCTAACTTTAAACATCAAAGAGAAGCTAAAGGGATGGTTATCCCAAAAATGAATATTCTGTTACCATTTACTCACCCTCATGTTGTTCCAAACCCGCATGCCTTTTTTTTCTTCTGTGGAACACTAAAGGAGACGTTTCAATTTGATTCCCACTGTTTACTCAATACAGAATATTCCACTGTCTTCTCACCCCAACAGCACCAGACTCCTTCAGTCCCAAGAAATTCTTCCAGCTGTGTGGTATGACAAAGAAAAGCCCTCAGGATGTAAAAAATATCTTTAACATCCTAGACAACGATGCCAGTGGATTCATTGAGGAGGACGAACTCAAGTAGGAACTTTTACAAGAATTTTCATGCATATTCAAACAACAAAGAATACTAGATATTTTCAAAACAGACAGCCTAACTTTTCTGATAATGCACAACAGGAAGTCTTAAAGAGATAGTTCACCCAAAAATGAAGATGATAGACAGAATGTTAGTCTCGAACTGAAAAAAGTAAATATATGTTAACCTAAAAATGTGCTACTAAAGTCTTTATCTGAATACATCTTGTCTCTGGGTACCAATATTTCCAGACAAGAGGATTATAACAAATACATTTTTAAAGCTGGCTTTCTGATTGGGTTGTTCCAGGTTTTTCTTGCAGCGGTTCTCACCTGGTGCTCGTGTACTGACTGATAAAGAGACGAAGGCTTTCCTGGCAGCAGCTGATGATGACAGTGATGGCAAGATTGGAGTAGATGGTAATTATGGTGATATTTCCACCATTCATAATTAACTCTAGGTAGAGTCTGCCTTTACATGTTTCGTGATTGTTTCCATGTCAATTGTGATTATGTTTCTCAAAAAACCTTTTGATCTAAAAAGCTGAATTGATTTTTGTAGACAAATGTGTGTGTATAAGCAAAAGAAAAGTCAAACTTTGAACTGGTGGTGGCTCTAGAGGGTTGGTCTGGGAGACTCCAAATTTGGTCCGAAGACTATGGTCACCCACCCCAATAAGTGTACCAAATTTCACAACTTTCCTCCAAACTGTTCTAGGGACTGCCATAGACTGATTAATAAGAAGAAGAATAAGAAAACTAACTGATACAGTAGAGGCTCTGCCCCTTCAGGGCATAGCCCCTCATAAAGAATGAGTAGATGTGTCCAAATTTTGGACTACTAGTGTAGCTGTCACCCCACATCTTTGCAAATTATATCAAAACCAAGCAAAGTGACATGGTAATGTACTCCCATTGCTACAGTTTGAATCATTTTAATCATCATATCTAGAAGTCAAATGCTATATGTTATTGTTTATCAATTTTAATGACGTTGAATTTTTTGTGCAGATTTGTGAATGAACTGCAGCCCACATTAATGTATTTGTTTTCTGATCTCTTGCAGAATTCCAGGCGATGGTTCTGTCCTGAATGATACGCCTTTCAGATCTCTCCCCTCTCTTGTCCTCGGATTTCATTTCAATTCAGCTGACTTACCACTTGATACACAGGTCATTTTCCTCTATGGGACCCCCTGGTCAATAGAGTCCACACACACTCACACACACACACACACACACACACACACACACACACACACACACACACACACACACACACACATAGCCTACACACTCCACAGTTTTTATTTGATTTTAGAATACACATGCAGAGGGATGAAATGGGATTGACCAAATGTAAAACTAACTGTTAATTATTGAAGTGAATAAATAAATGGCTCAAAATATTTCAAATGTTGTCTGTGGTATTTTTATTACTGTAACGAAACATGGAAGAGGTGAACAAAGGACCTGAAAATGGAATTTTGTGCAAAGACATAACACATGCAAATGAGACAATGAAGTTTAATTAAGTGTTTCAGAGAATACACAGATGAAGTCACTTTGGACAAATATTTCTGCTAAATGAATACTTACAAAAGTGTTCACATGAAATAAAATGTAAACCTGGCTCATTGTAGAACAAAACTCCTCAAACACAAAGAATCACTGATATCTTTGATGGCAAAACTAAAATATTGGCATATAATACAATATAAATAGGGAAGACCGAGGCTGGAACACCTTTGCCTTATTGTTTGGCATACTTTTGTCAGTTTCTGTAAAGGCACATAACTTAAAGTCTTAGCTACAAAAGAAAACTCTTGAAAATGATGCAGTTCATTAAACTTACCCTGCTATTGAGGCATATGTTTAATGACTGTATCTTTTTTCACTGGGCAATATGGGGTAAGAACCTGTCATTAAATACAGTATAGCTTACTATCTGGGGTAAGGACCTGTTAGAAGCTTTTCATCCAAACTCAAACAGTACAACAGTTATGATATACCAAAAAATAATGAAACATCAGAAATGTAAAAAATACAAACAAAATATTTTCAAACATGTTCTCACGTTTCAATTTCTTCTCAATACAATGGCAATGGCCTCACTTTAAATCAGTCTTCGCCCTTGTTATCCTGACTCGAGTGCCATTCCACAGTGTGCACCATAATTTGGAAAACAACTTTTGCTCAAATAAAAAAAAGCCTTAAAATGATAGTTCACCCAAAAATGAAAATTCTCTCATCATTTACTCACCCTCATGCCATCCCAGATGTGTATGACTTTCTTTCTTCTGCTGAACACAAGTTAAGATTTTTAGAAGAATTTCTCAGCTCTGTAGGTCCATACAAAGCAATTGAATGGGTGCCAAAATTTTAAGCTCCAAAATTCAAAAATAAAAGTACTCCAGATGACTCTGGTGGTTAAATCCATATCTTCTGAAGTGATATGATAGATGTGGGTGAGAAACAGATAAATATTTAAGTCCTTTTTCCTTCACTTTCACTTTCTCCATCCTCTGTTTTTGATAATTCACATTCTTCGTGCATATCACCCCCTACTGGGCAGGAAGGAGAATTTAAGACAACAAAAAAATTAAATATCGATCTGTTTCTCACCCACACCTATCATAATGTGTCTGAACACATGGATTTAACCACTGGAGTCTTATAGATTACTTTTATGCTTCCATTATGTGAATTTTGGAGCTTCAACATTTTGGCACCCATTCACTTGCATTGTATGGACCTACAGAGCTGAGAAATTCTTCTAATAATCTTCATTTGTGTTCTGCAGAAGAAAGTCATATACATCTGGGATGTCATGAGGGTGAGTAAATGATGAGAGAATTTTCATTTTTGGCTAAACTATTCCTTTAAAAAAGCACCCAAAAGCATCATAAAAGTAGTCCATGTGACTCATGTGTCATATTCCAAGTCTTCTGATAGCACAAGATTTTTTGAGAAACTGAAATTAAAAATCACTTTTCAGTAAAAAATATTGATGTCCATTGTCCATTCATGAGAGAAGCTCATTCAAAGTGGCTTGCGTGTTCATGTGATAACTTTTGCACAGTTTTAAGTGCTAAAATATGTATTTACATTTTTAGGCCAACTATTGCTTTAAAACACATATAACAACTTGCCCCAATAAAAATGTGAACACCTGACATTATTGAAAAATAATAACCTGAGAACACAGTTCAAGTGTTTTGTTAAAATCTACCTTGAATATATAGTTTTGCCTGAATGTATGCTAGTATGGTTTTACTGTGTTCACTTGTTTACCCAACAACTAAAGCATTATATTGGAGTTTTAGTTTGGAGTACAGAATTCACCAAAAAATATTATAATTTAAGACAGTTTTGTTAAGACGGTTATCTTACTGTATATTACATTATATAACATAATATTATAAATATATATTAAATAACTTATAGTTTGTCCATACTGGTCTATATACCATCACTGTTGGAGTAAAAATGAAAGTAGAATTTCGAGTAAATTGATATGCCCACAAAACAATCCCCACTATCAAAGCTTTGAACATTACATTGATAATTTAGGAGTTTACCTTGGCTAGTAAATATGGACAAACAATACTGAAAGAGTCTGAGCAATAATGAGCAAATGAAAATGTCTAAGCAAATATTATTATGAGAAATATGACCTCTGTCAATGATCTCACAGTTGGCATGCACATGTATGCCCTTGGTAGAAATCACACCAGTTTATACTTTACACACATTACATAAAATGTTTTCAGAGTTCCACTGGCCTTTTATGTTTGTTTATCCAATGCAGTAATCATAGACATTTACTTGTGACAACAATATATAGTTACAGTGCTACTGGTTAACACAGCACAACAAAATATTTATAAAAGCAACTGCATCTTAAAGATAGAGTCCAGATATGCATAGTGTGATAGGAATAAATTTGGGATGATGTGGCATGGTAGTTGAACTCCAAAACCAATAATCATAAGGATGCCATTTCCAGACGTATGAAGAGTGAGCCATGACCCATCACCATTGTGCCTTTGAGTAAGACACTTCAGGTTGCTCCAAGGAACTGACCTTGTATTACAGCAAGTGTCCTGTATGTTGCTATAAATCAAAGTGTCCACCGCATAACTAGTTACTATACTTACTGAACTGTTGGCTTCTAACCCATGTTTAGTTTGTTGTTAGGATCATACTTCCTGTTGCTATCAAAATGGTTACAGTCAGGACGTTGGTGGATATTTTTGGCAACACATATACTGTAATTCCACCCTTTGTATAATTGCATTTTCTACACAAATGCATGTTTTCCAAGTAGCCACCTCACTGTAGGATGTAATACCCAAGAATTACATAACAGGACCTAGAATTAGACAGGGCAAGTTGGGTATCAGACACCACACCCTAACATTAGTACATATCCAGTGTATGAGCATTCTGCTGTTTCAGATATCTGGGCTGAGGAAAATATTCAGTGCAAATTCAAATGTCAGAATCAGTACAGATGAGGGAACAAAATGTTGAAGAATTAACCATAGGCTTTTGATTGATCATGAGTTGCCTCTGCTATATGTAGCCAAGTGGAGAAATTGCATATAATTTAACTCATAAATTGGACGTGGCCCCTTTAAGTGTTTTGTGACACCCGCTGTGTTACACACATGTGTACTGGTTAGAAAGTGAGAGCATACCTTGTGCAAGAGAGCTCCCGGTTTTGTTCATTGGTTGATCATTTTTTGGGTAAATATAAAATATAAAGTTTATAAAAGTTTCACACAAAATGATGATAAATTGCATTAAATATGTGTTCAGAAGTGTTGTATGTTAAAACTGAGTGTTTGCTATGGAAAATGTTTGAAGAATGCATATGGATTGCATGTGTGGAGGTTGACCACGTTTGGTGCACACGTGCAAGAGCTGGGTATGTAAATTTAGAATTAATCATATATTATTGAATGATTTATAGCCCAGAGTGTATTCCAAATAAGTGTAATACGTGTTATGTGAAAACATGTGTAATGAGAATTTTATTGTTTTAAACTGCAATACATCACTTGTCTAATACATACTTAAAGCCTGATTAAAAATATGTTAAATGCTTTGAGTGATTTGGGCATGTGTTGAATGCATAGAATGCTGTGAATGATGTGAGCATGTACTGAGGTGATGTATGCTGAAGCATATGGGTGGGCTGATGCTTTGACTTCCGCATAGGATGCTCCGGTGCTTCCTTGCTCAAGCATCCTTGGTAAGCTTCCTCTGTCCTCTTGGTAAGCTTCCTCTGTCCTCACAGTGCATTTAGAGTATTAATATGTCTTTCATGATGGCGGACTTTGATCGGTTTCCGGGTCACAGTCTTAAGGACGGCAGAGTGAGAAAATGAGGAAGCACTATTTGAGAAATGAGAAGCACCCCTTGATACAAGTGACAGCATAAAATGTGAAAGCGTTCATGCATGCTAAAGCCCAAAATATACTTAAGTCAGACGCGACTGCTAGGCGTATGTGTTCAGCAGGATGCATGACACAAATTTTGTCATCAGCAGATTGCTTGAGCACTGAACGCTTGTGGCCCGATTTTTCTAAATCCGAATTTGGTTTTGACGCGAATGCTTAGCGAATGCTTTCTGTCGAACGCGTTTCCTTGCAATGTATACTCGATTTACTGTGCAC
Source organism: Myxocyprinus asiaticus (assembly GCF_019703515.2). Classification (NCBI taxonomy): domain Eukaryota; kingdom Metazoa; phylum Chordata; class Actinopteri; order Cypriniformes; family Catostomidae; genus Myxocyprinus; species Myxocyprinus asiaticus. The sequence goes on along the minus strand of NC_059356.1, from coordinate 9,325,041 downwards.
GCATATCACAGGTGGTTGCCACATGTGTGCTACGATTGCTATAAAATACTGTTTTATTCTTAATTTCTCTTTAGGGGTTTAGACCCATAAAGATGTCTTTATATTCCTTCAGACTCAAGTTATACAAACACAAGTATCTTCTGACCTCCTCACACACACGTTTTTGACGCGCACATCCACTATTGTTGTTTCCAGCTTCATCTCCTGTTGTTTACTGGCAATTACATCTTCTTCTAGTGCTTCTTCGAAACAGCAAAAGCTCAGCTGTGAGTATTCCCACCTTGTGATGTAATCGCCGGTAAACAACAGGAGATGAAGTCTGAAAAAACAACAGTGAATGTGCATGTCAAGAGCACATGTGTGAGGAGGTCAGGAGATCCCTGCGTTTGTATAACTCGAGTCTGAATCAATATAAAGACATCTTTATAGGTATAAACTCCTGAAGAGAAATAGTTCAGTATCTCAAAGTAGTCATAATGTGTATGCGCCAACCACCTGTGTGTGCACAGCCAAATGAAGTATACTTTGAAAGGCTCTTGTTTGACTGAACGCAGACGCTATGTATTTGTGTCAAAATGTGACTATACTTTGGGCTTGGCACAGCTGGATGGAGCAGAATGTAGTGATCTCGAGAGGTTTTAAACAACTTTCAACTTGACACAGCGACCTAAAAAGGCTGTGTTTGAGACATGAAGCAACCAAAGTAAGACGCTCCAAAAACAGTTTTCATTATAATAAATAGATCAGAACACTGTAAAATGAGTTTCTTTACTGGCCAGAATCAACTTGTAATGAATAACCTTGAATGTCAGAATGGCTGTTGTGATGATATACTCTTTACCTGCTAACCAACTCATTACAATCCCTAATTAATTTGCAAAAAATGCAAAAGCCTTCACATTGTTGTAAATCAAAGTTATTTATACATACACTACATTGCAAAAAATATGTGCACACTCACTTTAAATTAACAGGTTTGACTATTTCAGCTACACCTATTACTAACAGATTCATAAAATCAATTGCAGTTACGCATCTCCTTAGACAAACATTTATAGTAGAATGGGGCATACCCTTTCTGTTTCAGCATGACAATGCCCGTATAAACAAAGCATGGTCTACAAAGAAATTGTTTATTGAGTCTATTGTGGAAAAACTCGACTAGCATGCACAAAGCCCAGATCTAAACCCCTTTGAACAACTTTGGAGTAAACTGGAACGCTGACTGTGCAGACTGATCTCACAGAAAAATCGGCAAACAGGAGGTTCAGTGTTTTGTGTGCTAAAATACTGTAGGTCTATGCTTTTTGAATTTCAAGATGAATTAAACATTTCAATGGATGTGAAAAACACAGTGCCTTTGATTTTTTGGAAACATTTGAGTAGTAATTACAATTATATAGTCCTAACCCAAAACCTAAACCTATAACAATACTGAGACCAAAACTGAGTTCTTTCACTATGTAAATGTTAACTGTGTAAATGTAGTATCTAGCCGGAGATCAAAAGGTTTTTGATATCAAAAGCGCAGCATTTTTGGCGGAAGAGGGTTCACCGCATGGTGGCACTTCTCTGGAATTTGGCACATTGTGTTGGAACTAACTGCAAAATTTGGAACTAACACATCGATTTCCTGTGTCCTGTTTCCTGTGCCCAACAGCAATGAATTACCTCACTGATGCTCTTTTGTCTGAATGGGAGCAAATCCTCACAGCCATGTTCCAAAATCTAGTGGAAATCCCACCCAGAAGAGTGAAAGCTGTTACTGCAGCAAAGGTACTGTAGGACCAACACACTATTAATGCTCATGGTTTTGAAATGCCAAGCCTTTATGGATGCAGGCCCAGCTGCACAGGGAGGCCTGGCCCACCCAAAGATGAGCTTGGCCCACCTTGAGAACTACACCCACAACCACCCCTTCCATGGTTCGGCCCACTTAAGCAGTCCTATGGTCCACCTTACGTCTTAGAGCTGGAGCCGGGCCTGTATGGATGTGGTGTTCAGTGTCATGTACAGTATTATGAAAGAAACCCACTATGACTCTGAACAGACACCAAACCATAAATTAGTGTCATAATGTAAGTCATTTGAATACTATAGATACATAGAAATATTGAAAATTACAGCGACAGTGAGCTGTGAATGGCTGTGTACAATGCAGCTGGGATATGTAGGGAAAGCCACTGGTATCACTAATCAAGGATCCAATAGATCCATGACTCATAAGGGGTCAGAAACAGTGACTTGTAAACAGGAAGGAAATCTGAGACATCAGATCCAAGCTGACTCTTTGGACAGTAGAGTGGGATCATATGACAAGGGCAGGCAAACAGGACAGCTAAGACAGTGCAATATTATTATTACTGTAGAGACAGTCTGCCTCGTATAACAATGGGACAATGATGGAGGACAGAGCAAAAAGAAGAAAAGCATTTTCTTAAAGTGCAAATTTTGCCAATAAACTCTTAACTTTAACATGTTCAACATGTCAACAAGCAAAAATACTTTTTCAAGTCTTGTTGTAAACAGTTTTGACATACACACATTAAGATTATCTGAGAGAGTATAACCTTTACAAAAAAGTACAGAGGCTGGTCCATGTTATTTACATGGTACTCCAAAGTAAAATGCTATTGTACTACTGTGGTACATGTCCAAGTAATTACAAGTAATTTACATGGTACAAGTAATTTCTGTACATAATTTCAAGTGTTATTGTTGAGCTAAATCTCACGCAACCCAAACTGTCTTTTGGGGCCCCTAGCACTCTTACCCAAACATTAATATAATATACGAAACACTTTTTGAGTCATATTCTTGTTTTTGTGTAACCTGCAACTTGCGATTTAGATATCTGTAATAAAGTGATAATTAATGACAGTGCTCAAGTTTTGTCATCATACCTTGCGATAATTATCCTAAGCAATGTACAGTACATTGTGGCATTAAATTAATCGGTCTGTGCTCACCAAAATACTAACCACTGCCCTCAGTGGCCATAGCTGGAAGTGCTGTTGACCAGTTTACAGGTGAATTTTCCACATGTCCAAAATGGCCAAAAGTGAGTTGTACTTTTAGTTGTAAATGATATACTGTACTACAGTCAACACAAATGTACTGTACATTTTATTAACCCTACAGGCAAACACAAACCCCAACCCTAAACCTAACCATCAGTGGAGTAAAAATATAAAATACTTATCACTCTCATCATTATTTATGTGAATGCTGTAACTTGGCTGGCAACAGGTAGACAAAGAGAGGATGATGATGAAGTGCGAAGAACCCAAGTGCATTTTATTTACATGATGAATATCCCAAACATGAATCCAAATGTGAGAACAAACATAAACAACTTGACTTAACTTGACTTAACATGGCTTGGCTTGGCTTGTCTTGGCATGGCTTGGCTTGGCTTGGCTATAAACTTGACATGGAACGCTGAACACCAACAATGATACATTCACAATACTTGACAATGGACAACTGCAAACATGAGGGCTAAATACTTGGACTTGGGAGAACACATGACAATGATAACCAATGAACACATAGAACTCTAAACAAGATAATGAGACTGCTAACAAGCTAAAGAAACAATGAACCAATGGGGACAAGACACAAGAACATGGGAAACACATGACAAGGTCACATGAAAATGAAACAGGAACAAACATAGCATGGAACTATTTTACCAAAATAAAAGACATGAACAAAAACACATAAAACCATGACAAACGCGATTACTTCCTGGTTTATATGAGACCAGAACCCATGTCTCGGAGACTGCTCCTGCAACACGCTGTTAGTAGAGCCACAGGAAAAGGGAAACAGTAGGGTTGTCAATCGATTACAAATTTTTATCAAATTAATTACATGATATGCTTATTAATTAATCAGATGAATCGCAATTAATCATATTGTGGTTGTGTCACATCATAAACAGCATTTTTAGGTCGCTGTGTCAAGTTAAACAGTTAAACAACTTTAAAAAAAAACACATCTCAAGATCCCTGTATTCAAAATTGCACTCTGTTCACTTAGTGATGTTTCGTTTATTTCTTCGAGTGATGACCACACATTATGACATATGGATGTTATGGAAACTCAGTTATTTTTAGGCTAGTATTGTTGTCCTATTTTGTATAGCTTGATAAAATGTCGTGCTCAGTACTTCACAGTATGATAGATACCTGTATGCTTTGTTGTCATTAGTGGGGAAAGACTTGATGCTTTAACAATCTTCAGAGCTTTAGTCTCTTAGTAGAATTTTAATAAAGGATAATTAAACTTGTTCTAGTCGAGAATTACTGCTTTGGGTTCAGTGCAATTACTTCAAAGACGGTCATTTGGCACCATCTGCAAACACATAGGTGTAACTTGAAGATATGGTCAGTGAATGAATCAATGAACGAATCTGAACAAATCTTTTTGGTGAATGGAATCAAAATAATCGAGTCACTGAAATGAATCAAAATCACCACCACTAGTGTGTCTCAAGCAAGCCTGAGTGTGGTTTATTGTCTGTACAGCAGTGCGTTGTCTATAGAGCTGGAGTTTCACTTACTGCCCCATGCTGTAAATTGGTGGTACCTCAAGCTTGAGTTGCTGCGGTGTTAGGAATATTCCTTATTACTGGGGGTCAATGATTAATTGCGCAATTTTTTTTTATAATTAATCACACTGAATTAACGCATTAAATATCCAGCTCTAGTAAACATGATTGCATAGATGCAAAAATGTCTGATGGGGAATGGTGCTTGTCAGTAATTCGACAGTATGGGTCTGATTTCAAGGTACAGGAACATTTGGAAGCAGCATGTAGATTTCCTGTGTGATTATGTTAATATATATATCAAATTTATAAATGTTTATAGATAAAATTTATAAATTAGTAAGCAAATGTATAAAAGTCCACAGCTAGCATCATTTTAAATAGCCTACACATGTAGCTTTTAACGTCTGTTCTACTGTAGCACAGTATAATAAATATTTAGTGACTGCACCTATGTCATTTCAGGTCAATGAGTCTATAATACACATTTAATGACAATCCCATGTAATTGACTTAAGCTTACTGTAAACAGTATCAAATTGATTTTATCAAAAGACACGGCCCGAGCACTTGACATCTCAGTCATGCATGGGGACATGAAGAAACCATGAGAAAGAGGTGAAATTGGATCCCCTGGATTTGTGTCGACATACCCTGGGTGGGATTATCCGTCACGGTAACCCTACCAGAGCTTCCAAGCAAGATTTGATGAATGTCTCTAATCAAGGTAGCAAAAGGATGATCTAAATAAGTAATGTCGGCCAAATTTCTTTTGTCCTGCCATGGCAATTAACTGGTCTGGTGGGGGCGGTGGCGCTTTTGATATGCCGTTGACACGCTCCGGGTCTAGCTTCTTGTGCCTGTTGTCTCTTTGCTGGTCAATAATTTATGCACCCCGCTTCATTGTCACCAAAAACTCATACCAAGAACGAAGTGTCAGGGTCGTCTTACTTATTAAAGGTCTCTGAATCTTTAATGGGCACCTCATCCTTCACGATAACACACCGTTACAGGCTAGTTCACAGCTCCAGGGTGTTTGTTTCGGGTAGATGGTGTATGAAGTATGACAAACAATAATTACCCATCCAGATAAAGGGGATTACCGGCTGCAGGGGGAGTTATTATTCACATCTGATTTAATTTGGGTTCACCTGACTCCTTTTACAAAGAATGAATGTCATAAAAGTTAAGTGTTGTGGAAGATAAAGGTTGGGTGAATTCTGCATGGCCGCGGCTCATGTATTATGCAGTGCGGGCCACTGTCCAGCGAGTCAGCTGCTACTGTTTAATCTCTGCGTAGGGTTACACACTGATACTTATACGTTATGAGAAATCTCAGCCAATTTTGAGAATGACATCAGCTCTGATAGAGTTCAAGGTTTTTGGCTTAATACTTCAATTATCTAATGACTTTAAAATAATACCTGCATGTTGCAGGGCTACAAAACATCAAATTACCTGAACATCAGATTCACTTGCCTCTATATATTAAACTAGGGCTAGGGCATTTTAAAATAAAAAATTAAATACACACTTCAGCTTTAAATCACTCATCAGGCTCTATGATTGCTTTTGTAGAGACAACTAAGTACAGTAAGCCATTCGTAGGTTATTCCCCATAAAAGTGTAAACAATGTGGCTCTGTTGTTCTTTCAAAGCAATGCTTTGTTTGTTTGAACATCCCAAGCAGCCCAACCCAGCAACATTGGCTCAGCCAATGGCACGGCATTTTTGCCGTTTTGTTTGGTAACAATAGTCCTGCAGAAATTATGCACGTCAGCTCTGCGTGTTAAAAAAAAAACAACAACAACAACAAAAAACAAACAAACATTCAAAGCATTCAAATTCCTTGCCCAGACAGTTCAGAAATGCCAAAATTGCAAAGTGAGCTCTTATTCTCATGATGTAATGGTTTTGTTAGTCTTTGTGCTTTTGAGGTCTTTTTCTGTTTTGAAGTCCTTAGTTCATGGTTCTGTTCGGAATAGATTGCTAACATATTACTCTTACTATTTCTATATTTCTTGAGTATGTATGGACAGTATGCACATTTTATCTATCATGGAATACCTAGATGACCTGCAATACTACATTTGCCAAAATGTCCAGTATATAAACCAGATCACTTCTTGGAATATACAGGTGCATCTCAATAAATTAGAATGTCGTGGAAAAGTTCATTTATTTCAGTAATTCAACTCAAATTGTGAAACTCGTGTATTAAATAAATTCAATGCACACAGACTGAAGTAGTTTAAGTCTCTGGTTCTTTTAATTGTGATGATTTTGGCTCACATTTAACAAAAACCCACCAATTCACTATCTCAAAAAATTAGAATACATCATAAGACCAATAAAAAAAACATTTTTAGTGAATTGTTGGCCTTCTGGAAAGTATGTTCATTTACTGTATATGTACTCAATACTTGGTAGGGGCTCCTTTTGCTTTAATTACTGCCTCAATTTGGCGTGGCATGGAGGTGATCAGTTTGTGGCACTGCTGAGGTGGTATGGAAGCCCAGGTTTCTTTGACAGTGGCCTTCAGCTCATCTGCATTTTTTGGTCTCTTGTTTCTCATTTTCCTCTTGACAATACCCCATAGATTCTCTATGGGGTTCAGGTCTGGTGAGTTTGCTGGCCAGTCAAGCACACCAACACCATGGTCATTTAACCAACTTTTGGTGCTTTTGGCAGTGTGGGCAGGTGCCAAATCCTGCTGGAAAATGAAATCAGCATCTTTAAAAAGCTGGTCAGCAGAAGGAAGCATGAAGTGCTCCAAACTTTCTTGGTAAATGGGTGCAGTGACTTTGGTTTTCAAAAAACACAATGGACCAACACCAGCAGATGACATTGCACCCCAAATCATCACAAACTGTGGAAACTTAACACTGGACTTCAAGCAACTTGGGCTATGAGCTTCTCCACCCTTCCTCCAGACTCTAGGACCTTGGTTTCCAAATGAAATACAAAACTTGCTCTCATCTGAAAAGAGGACTTTGGACCACTGGGCAACAGTCCAGTTCTTCTTCTCCTTAACCCAGGTAAGACGCCTCTGACGTTGTCTGTGGTTCAGGAGTGGCTTAACAAGAGGAATACGACAACTGTAGCCAAATTCCTTGACATGTCTGTGTCTTGATGCCTTGACCCCAGCCTCAGTCCATTCCTTGTGAAGTTCACCCAAATTCTTGAATCGATTTTGCTTGACAATCATAAGGCTGCGGTTCTCTCGGTTGGTTGTGCATCTTTTTCTTCCACACTTTTTCCTTCCACTCAACTTTCTGTTAACATGCTTGGATACAGCACTCTGTGAACAGCCAGCTTCTTTAGCAATGAATGTTTGTGGCTTACCCTCCTTGTGAAGGGTGTCAATGATTGTCTTCTGGACAACTGTCAGATCAGCAGTCTCCCCCATGATTGTGTAGCCTAGTGAACCAAACTGAGAGACCATTTTGAAGGCTCAGGAAACCTTTGCAGGTGTTTTGAGTTGATTAGCTGATTGGCATGTCACCATATTCTAATTTTTTGAGATAGTGAATTGGTGGGTTTTTGTTAAATGTGAGCCAAAATCATCACAATTAAAAGAACCAAAGACTTAAACTACTTCAGTCTGTGTGCACTGAATTTATTTAATACACGAGTTTCACAATTTGAGTTGAATTACTGAAATAAATGAACTTTTCCACGACATTCTAATTTATTGAGATGCACCTGTATATCCCACAATGCAATGAGCTCGACTTGACCTTTTATTCCTAGTTTGAAAAATGAACCAGAAGTAATTACAGCTGTGATTTTTAAAGGGGTAATGACATGCATTTATCTTTTTTATTTTAACTCATTATTTGATCTGACTGCCAAAAGTTAAGACATTTTTTAAGTAAAAAATGCAACATAACTGTTTTTATTTGGTTACTGGATTCCACTTACAATTCAACATGATGAGGTTGTCACAATGGTTTATGGTTGCATAAAGCCTGTACTATTTAAAAAAATAGGTAGTATAACCAGGGTTGGGAGTGTTACTTTTGAAATGTATTCCACTACAGATTACAGAATACATGCTGTAAAATGTCATTTGTAACGTATTCCGTTAGATTACTCAAGGTCAGTAACGTATTCTAAATACTTTGGATTACTTCTTCAGCACTAGATTTTTTCACTTGTTTTGACTATAAAAACTCACAGTAAAGTAAGACAAAATACATCATCAATTATCATCAAGAATATGATTTTTGCCCTAATATCAGAGGTCTTACTAGAAAAAAAGAAATTATGATCCAACATGAATTTTCTTGATAAAACAATATGATCATGCCTGGTAACGTGCATGTAAAATGGCTAGAAATAGCATTTTAGCTTAGTGTAAAGCTGACAATTTACACAAGGTTTATTTCTATTTCTTCTGCTCCAAACTTACTTCAAACTTACTTCTCTGTCTGCTCGTATGAATGTAACACATCATAAGAAAGTGTTTCACTGCTGTTCAAATGCACTTTGGATCGCATCATTTATATGGATAAATGTTTTCCAACTGAAAGGACTAAATATTAAATGAAACAAATGACAATAAAATGCAAAGTAATCTCTTCAGTAATCAAAATACTTTTTGAATGTAACTGTATTCTAATTACCAATGATTTAAATTGTAACTGTATTGGAATACAGTTACTTATATTTTGTATTTTAAATACGTAATCCCGTTACATGTATTCCATTACTCCCCAACCCTGAGTATAACAACATGATCACACTGGAAATCAGCATGCTGCTCCTGAATGTTCATATTCATTGAAATCGACCCCATTCTGTCAAATTACTGAAAAGCAGCATCTCCCATCAGATATTTTTGCAACATTTTAAACATGTAAATCTTTCCCTGTTGTGCTACTAATAGCGTGAACATAATCTGAGACACAGGTTGGTTTCTGGTCCAATGGAAACCAGGTAGTAATTGTGTTCACATAAACAATGGTGAGCGTGTTTTGGAGGTTGCATTTTCTCTCTAAAATTACATTTGTATTCCACTTAGGTGGAATTTAGGTTAGGTTTAGCGTTGAGGTTAGGGGAGTAGAGTAAATAAAAATCACATAATTTACAACTAAAAATAAAACTCTCTTTTGGTGCCACTCTGCGGACATTTCATTTGGAAACTGGAGCTCATACATGCCCATTAGTTCAACAACACTTCCAGCAATGGCCAGTGGGGGCAGTTCTTCAAATTTCGTGAAGTTCAGACCGATTTCAGCAGCAGAATTTTTGACGTTCTGTTGCCGAATTCACTGTGTGATCTAGCTGAGTATAAAGTGTATACTGTCCATTGTTCAGTATGCAGGAAGCTAGTTCATTCTGGACATAGCCAATGAGGCAAATTCACTAAACAGTTGCACCAATTTTGCGCACAATATTTCAGCTAAAAAACCTGCATCCTCACTAAACATCTAGCTTAACTTTATCCTAAATGTGCTGAAATAGCGCTACATTTTGAGTAATTAAATTAAGTCATTTTCATTCTTTTCAGAGCAAACACATTTTCTTTTTTATGTAAACTAGGCTTATTGTAGATTACGCTTCATTAAAATAAAAGCGCTATTTTCCTGGTTCAATTAACATTGTGTGAAAAGCAGGCAGTAAACATAATGTTTTTAAAAAGAGATGTTTGTGTACATTTTCTAGTGATCAAAGCAGCATAAATTCATCAAATTATATAACTGGCCATGTATCCAGAAGTGCAGTGCTGTCAAGCGCACGTCAAGTGTTGATTCAGGTGTCGGGATAACAGAGGTAATCTGCTGCTTTCTCAACAACCTGAAACTCAGAACCGACCTGCAAGATCAGGACTTGCACTATGCGAGTTGCATACAACACTACATTTTTGTCAGTTTTTGCAACCTTATCTAATTTGCATAATTCCTTTAGCAAATAGGGTGCTAATACAATGCATACAGCGAGTGCAATTAAACAATGTAATCAGTGGGCACAATTCATTCTTAGTGAATTTCCTTCCCTGTCTTTTACATTGATATGCTTTAAGTTTGCTTTTTCCTTTTTTTATTGTTTTCAGGGGTGTCTTGTTAATTAGTTTAATAAAACCCTTTGTCCTTGTGTAATTAAGTGCTCATGTTCGCCTTGTTCTTTATCTGGTCTATTGAGCAAGTATAGGCCTACTTCCTTTTGGGGAGTCACAACTGCTGACAGTTCCATTCATGTCCTTGACGTATTCAAATGTTTGGGAGCACATCATTTGACAAATAAAGATCATTCAAATGCTTGGGAAGGCTTCATTTGATTGTGTTTGGAGTTTACCATTAGTTCAACATGCTGCAACTTGAAGATTCTGTGTAAGCAAAGACACTGACAAGCCCTGAACACTTTGAGAGTATGCAGACTGGGTGCATCACTGCTGGTACAGAAACGGAAAATGATTTCCCTCTCTTTTACAACCTTTGAAAAACTTTTTGTAACCTGTAAAAAAGTGAAGCCTAAAATGTTACCTTAAAGTTAAGGTTCACCCAAAAATGAAAATTCTGTCATAATTTACTATCTGAAATGTCACTCCAAACCCGTATGACTTTCTTCTTACGGCAGAAAAGGTGAAATTTTAAAAGGTTGTCACAGAGTTTATTTGCCATAATGCAAGTGAATAGTAAAAACATTCTTTTCATTGCACACATAGTCATATCGCTTCAGAAGACAGGAGTCACTATTCATGATTATTATATGGCAAATAAATCCTGTGAACATTTTTTTTTAATTCACCTTTTGTGTTCCAGGAAACAAAGTCAGGTTTGAAGTGACATTAGGGTTAGTAAATTCATTTTCATTTTTGGGAGAACTATTCCTTTAATCCAACTTGATCTAACCCTTAAAGATGTAACCTTACTCATGTTGATCTAGTCAAATAATATTTTTGAATTGAATAATTCTAGTGGTCTATTCGAATACCATTTAACGCACAGGTATGTAACGGGTAGGGGATGGGCAAGGAGGAGGCAGCAGTTCCTCCGACTCCCGGCGGCCAGCAGCAACTCCTCCGTCCCCAGACAGACAGCGCGGCTGCACCCCTGGCGGACGGCAGCGACGAGGACTCTACAACAGCGCATCCCCCCTCCTTCCCAGGTTTCGGCATCAATGTAACAGGTAGGGGATGGGCAAGGAGGAGGCGGGAACCGGCTGAGCAGTCAACTAAACTTTTAATAACAAACTCAACTTAAAACAACATAAGACACACACACACAGCGGTTGCGTGGGTCTCTCTCTCTCTCGAACTGGCTTCTCCGGCTCCCCTTTATTTCACTGTCCTGCTGATCAATTGACTCAGCGCCGGCCGTGCACCCTCATGGCACGGTCACACCCTGCTCCTCGACACAACTAGTTCCAGTCAGTTTTATTCACAGTTCGATATTAATGTGCCTACTCTGCTTTCTTCCGTAATGAGACATTGCACGACTATTATGCCTCTGTTCAAACTACCTTTGGACATAAATATAATGTAGCAAGTCTGATGAGTCCCGGGGTTAGCCATCACATAACAAAACACAACATGTTCGACAAGCAATTCCATCTTTAAATCAACTGTGAAGAGCTACAGGAAAAAAACCCTGGAAGAGACACCAGTGTTCATCAGCCCTCTATTACTGAGTCCGACCTGGAGATGATTAGAAATGCACCTGCATTTTCACCTGAAACACTCGTAAGGCTTGTAAGGAAAGTGTGGTTTGGCATTCAGCTATGTTTTGCACGGAGGGGGAGAGGAGGAAACCAGGACCTATTAAAGGTGTCTTTGGAGGCAAGAAGATTTGAATTGTAATATGATAAACATCATCTAATATTGCTGTACTGCTCAACACTCATACACTAAAGGACGCTGCTCGCTCACTCATCACTGACTGAAGTGCTGAATGCAGACTGTTTTATAAAAAGTGGCCTTTTGCGGTTTAGTAATCACAACACGATTTCATTCAGTCAATCAGTCTCGCAGCCTTTATGGATGCCATACCAAATTCTCAGATGTCAAAGTGTGCAGGTTACAGAGAGTTTTGGATGGTTTTCCTCTCAACATGTAAGTGCCAATTTTACTACTGTCACATCCGCAGCACTGGTTTTTCCTCATTAATGTTAAAACGACATAGAATAGAAATGATATTACTCGTAAATTCTGTGGATATTAGTAAATCTGGATTGATTATTTAAATTCACAGAGTTTTTACAGAGTGTGTGGTCTCCAAAAACACCTAAAAAATCATTTAACGCACACTTAGCTGTGGATTATCCCTAACTTAATTTAGGTTTTCCCACATGAAGCATATTTTTTAATTTTACCTGACAAAGCATTTTGTACCTAATATTTTATTACAACCTGTTACTATTTTATTTCCTAATTCTTTATATAATTTATTTTTTTATTTAACATTTTGGTAACACTTTACATTAATGTTCCCTTTGTTAATGGTTTAATGACCAATTACTAGTTTATAAATGCATTATAAATCATTAATATACAGTTATAACAAAATGAATAAAACGCCAACTTTCGTGCAATACTTGCCAAATAGTGAGCCATTTTACCTCACATTTAATAAATGCTCACAAACACTCATTAAACACTAGTAACATGAAAATGCACCTGGACACATATGAAGTATTTATGAAGGAGCTGCCAACATTAGAAACCTGTGTACATAAAAGTTAATTATGATTTAATGGTCATCAGCCTTTTTATAAGATATATGCTGTAAATGAGCATGAAGACCTATAAAGTGTTTTTGCAGAAGACTTAAGACTAGGACTGGGTAAGTTGGGACAGCATTCAAAGTAGCACCATTTTTTGACATCAACGTGACAATAAATGTGACAACACGAGTCAAGACATAACAGTAATGAATATAAAAACAAAGCGGATTTTAGCAAAATTACACATTCCCTCCTTTTAATATCACTACAAAAGTCCTGCAAAGTTTCCTGCATTGTGACATAAATCATGAATTAGGGCATTTATGCTTTTGATTAATGTAAGTATGAATAAGTGCATTTATCACATGCAAGTTTAAATGCTTAATATTTTGCAAGTTTTGCATGAAAATCGCTAATTTTATTCATGTTGTTATTGCTGCATATAGATGATTTATAATGCATTTGGAAATGGCCTATAATTCATTAATGAACCCCTTTATGGGAACATTAATGTAAAGTGTTACTGAAATGTTTACTTTAAATGGGAGCTTGGAGAAAGATCTGGTGTTTGCAGTATTGTTGCACATTTGACAAATAAAACTTTGACTTTGGTGAAGAAACCATGACTAAAGAGGACATTCAGTACTGGTCAGTATTAAACAGCATGCCACATACTTGAACTTCAATATCAACCTGGAACATCTGATCAATCCGCGTTCCAGGAACTCAGTTTATCAAAGGTGCAGCGGAGTTCAGGCCCTGTCAAACCTCGACACAAAACAGACACAAAACCCCGAGATTCTCACAACCTCACTGAGCTCCATTTCCCACTCTGGCTTCTGCATGATGTTGGGTTTCAACCATGGCTCAATTTCAAAAGCGGCTCTCTGGCTGTGGCCACCAGATCTTTTCATTATCTAACAGGGTTCCGCACACTCGTCACATCTACCAAACAGTGAATTATTAAAGCGTAACAAGCTGTAGGGACACCAAACTCAATTGTGCGTTTTAATTAAATGTCTCTCTCTCGCTCTGTCTGTCTCTATCTGCTGACAGTGAGACAGACTGACTGTGCTGTTTGAAATGCTCCAGTGTTTCCCCTTGAACGGACAGGGAACACGGGAAATTGACTGTTTTTATTTGCTTAGACAACATGCTGTAGCTTCATTTTGTGATTTGCCTATTTAATTATTCAATTATTAGTGGTGTTTGCTAAGGCAAGCAGTATTGCTGTTCTAACTCATACAGGATTTTTTTCCAAGCAATCACCCTTTAGATTTTCGCCTGGTGGACGACAAAACGGGTGGAAAAAGCCCCTTAGACTTACATTGAAGGAGAGACCCGAACCATGTAGTGAACAGAATTGGGCTTGTAAGAAACAGTGTTGAGGAGTTTTTAAAGTCAACATGAACACACGGGAAGTCTGCATGTTGTTTCCGAGAGTTCAGGTGCTCTAGAATCGGCCACATTATACTGACTCATTCACAAGCACCATCTCCTATCACACATTTATGCAGCATCAGCAGCGTGCGAGACCCGGGTTCAGACCCCGCACTTAAATCAGGAGGTAATCACATTCGCATAATCAGTGACGAGCACGGTTCTGAGGTTGCATTTTCCCTATAACATTACATTTTTACTCCGCTGATGGTTAGGTTTAGGTTTGGGTTGAGGGGTTCAGTTAATAAAATATTCATTCCTCTTCACTGTATTATAGCCTGTACAGCTAAAAACAACTCGTTTCACAAATCGCTTAACTACATTTTTCAGTAGTGTGACAGTAGCTCATCTATTTTCACAATAATGTAGTTTTTCAAGTAACAAGCTACATTTTTCAATGAGTTTTTTTTTCAGACAGTTTTTATTAACGAACATGTTTAAAATAAATGATTCCCTTACATAGTGTTAGGAACTTTGATTCGTTTTAGAGAGTCGGTTCTTTCAGATGTGTAAATGAATGACTTCATGGATTCAGTTGAGCCCCACACAGCCATAAAGGGATAGTTCACCCAAAAAAGATTTTCTTTTATCATTCACTCACTCTCATGACATCCCAGATGTGTATGACTTTCTTTCTTCTGCTGAACACAAATTAAGATTTTTAGAGGAATCTTTCAGCTCTGTAGGTCCATACAATGCAAGTGAATGGTGACCAAATTTTTGTACCTCCTAAAAGCACATAAAGGCATCATAAAAGTAATCCACAAGACTCCAGTGGTTAAATCCATGTCTTCAGAAGTGATATGATAGTTGCGGGTGAGAAACAGATCACAATTTAAGCACTTTTTTTACCCTAAATCTCCACTTTCACTTTTACATCTGAAAGTGAAAGATAAAATGGAGATTTATAGTATAAAAGCACTTAAATATTGATCTGTTTCTCACCCACACCTATAATATCGTTTCAGAAGATATTGATTTAACCATTGGAGTCTTGTGGATTACTTTCATGATGCCTTTATGTGCTTTTTGGGGCTACAAAGTTCTGATCACCATTCACTTGCATTGTATGGACCTACAGAGCCAAAATCTTCTTATAAAAATCTTCATTAGTGTTCAGCAGAAGAAAGAAAGTCATACACATCTGGGATGGTATGAGGGTGAGTAAATGATGAGAGAATTTTCATTTTTGGGTGAATTATCCCTTTAAAGGGACTTTAAGTGAAATATTTATTGTATTGCTGCAGTTTTTCTTTATATTTTGATTCAGTTATATAATATAGGGCATTTTCTAGTTTTATTAGTGTATATTAATGATACATTTATGTTCAATTTCATGTTGTCACCATATTTGTTTAACTTTACTAAAATTAACCATGGTTTTATAATATTGTAGTTTCCATGACAGTAGTAACTATGTTTCTTCTTTAAGTTGGGGAGCTACAGGTTTAAAGTGTCTTTCCCAATGCTAGACAACCCTAACAAAGCCCTATAACCACCCAGATCGTCCTAGAAACTGCATATCAGCGTTCTGACAACCACTCAGAACACCTTGGGATCCGCATAGCAATGCCCTGGCAACCACACACAATACTCTGGGATCGTGGCAGTGAGTTTAGCACAAGGAAGCATCAGTCACATTTTCTTCAAGAAATGTAAACATCAGTTATTATTTGTGGTAAAGAAGCTGTATATGTATAAGGTTAGTATGTATAATGGTTAGATTGAGCTTAAACCTGCTTTAACTACTTAACTGTGTAAGTTTACTATGCCCTGACCCTTCTGAGGTTAACCTCAACAACTTCCAAACACATAAACACAATCCCTCATACACACACACACACACACACACACACACACACTGGGCAGATCACTGGGCTCAGCAGTAAATGAGCAAACGCAGGGCTTAGGTGGCAGGACAGATCACAGGTGTGCTGACAGAACACAGGCACTGTTCCGGAGCTGATGAACGCTGAACACACACACAGAGACAATACACTGCACACAAACATGCACACCAAGTTACGTGCTAAGACTTTGGGATCTGATCATACACATGAATGAACCCAGAAACACTCACGCAAACCAATGTGCTTATTATTGGTATGATCGTAAAATCCAAGCTGTGATCCCATCAAGTACACAATCTATTGTACTATGATGTTGTAGGGGGGTTTAAAATTACTTATTTTATTTATTAATTTTGCCAAAACAGCACCAAAACATTTATTTTTGGTGATTTTTGGAGCATCATTTCAACATTTTCTTTAGTAGCCTATATATATTGTTTAGCATTAATAAATGGACTAAAAACATAGTATCACCTTTTCACATTACACAGCACAAGATGAAGTTTATCAAAGTTACCTTTCTCAAAAGTCGGCTATGGCAGAATCATGGTACAGTGATGGTACAATATGGTAAAACCGTGGTATTTTTATTATATTCATGGTATTTATATGGAAGGCTACTCCCAAAGAACATTTCCAAAAAACATGGTATTGGTTTGGTTTTGGGACTTTTAAGTGCTTTCATGTAATGTAAGTGTTTTGATACACTTTTATTTAGAAAGTATCTTTACCTGCAGTAGACAGTCGTTCACAGACTGCACTCACACTCACACATGATCTTCATCACTGATAAACGATTGAATGCAGCTGCAGGTCATCGTCATCAGAACACACGGGGCACATTTATTTGACACAGACTGAACACATACTTATTGGCTCAGTAGATCGGTGCCCCTGAAGCGATGCCGCTTTAGGCGTTCACCTATGTTGCCTAATGGGTTGACCGGCCCTGTGCACCATGGCTGATGCGATATCCAGAGAGCAGGGTTGCCGATAGGCCATACAATGCCGATATATATCACACAATTTAATATAGAAAATGACAAACATAAAATTGCTAAAAAAATATCATAATAATAAACTCTTATTTAGCACTATATTTACAAAATTTCACAGAAAACTAAAAAATTATATTGTATTTTAAATGGTAGATAGCAGTTTCTTCTGATTTCTGTTTAGTCATCAAATTTTAGTAATTTATTTGCACATGAAGAAATTGTTAATATATTAGGAAGAAGGAAATAACAGTACACACAGTAGTCCAGCAAACATAGATGGCATGTCCACATTAGCAATCACATTTTCTCAGAAATACAGAATCAAACCAACTGTGCATACAGTGCATAGTGAATAAGACATTTATTAGAGCACACGTGAAGCGCTTTAACCTTTAAGTTGCACTCACGATTGTGTGGATCCAGCATGAGCAGCAGTCTCCTGACAGTTTAAATGGCCTGGATCGCCTGCTTGGATTGTCACAGAATGACCGTCATGATTTGAGAATCGGAGGAACTTTTTATCCTGATCCTGAAGTTTTGATTCTGGCTGATAGAATATGCACTGCAGAGGAAGATATTAGATGAGCCCTTGATGGGAAGAAAACGCTGGATTTTTGTGAGGTTCGTGAATTACACCTGTTTAAACAAGATATCTTCATATTTGCAGATGTCATATAATAGAAGTTTTATTGATATTTGCCTTTTATCATTAGAAATGTTACAGGGAACTGTTGAGGAGAGGCTGATAGAATACGTGCTTTAGATGTAAATAAATGAGTGCTCCACGGATGCTGGATCTGCTCAAGTTTTGTGAGGTTGGTTTATTACATCTGTTTAAACGAGATATCTTCATATTTGCAGATGTCATATAATAGAAGTTTTATTGATATTTGCCTTTTATTATTAGAAAAGTTACAGGGAACTGTTGAGGAGAGACTGTTAGAATATGTGCTTCAGAGGAAGATTTATGAGCGCTCCACAGGATGCTGATCTGCTCAAGTTTTGTGAGGTTGGTTTATTACATTGAGATATGCGCATATTTGCAGACGGTATATGATATTAGTTTTATTGATATTTGCCTTTTTATCATTAGACAAGACAGTTAAAATTCCAGGGAACTGTTAAGGAGAGAGAGGGAGAATGAAACAGGCAAGCACTTTAACATTATGAGCTCAAACGCTTAAACGTTTAAATGAGACTGTGTTGCACACCGGTCAATTATTGTCATAACACAATGGCACGTAACAACAAAACGAACCGTGACTGGTCGTTTACATGTCTCAGTCACTTAACATGCAAGCAGGGATTCTTGGCACTGTCAAACTGAGCTGTATTCTTTAGGAAAGAAATGAAAATAATTTTATTATTTTAGGAAAATAATTACATTAATAAACTGCATGAGAACTGGTCTAATCTCAAACCTCTACATACACAATTTAGAGTGAGAATTTGGGGTATTATTCAGTGATCTATTATCAAAAAAATGAAATCCATATGACTTCTCTGCATAGGATTTACTCATACAATCACACAAAAGTAGAACAGCATGGGACTGCACCAGGCAACCTATGAACAAAGAGCCTGCACTCCACTCCTCATCACTTCAGCCTTGAGAAGAGCAGAAGCAAAACTATCTTTTTCCAAATGAACCAGGTGAGCACCAAAATCACACAAGACATCTTTAGCAGTTTATAATAATTTTTTCAAACATTCATCGTTTGACAATGAAGATCTGCATGTAATTTTCAACAAGTAGCTTTGTAACTCTAAAGTTTACGTTCTCAAACAGATACTAGCATTAGTTAAAATGGCCATTCTGTTTAGTACTGAAGTAAGCAAGTTTTGAAGTACTAAGTAACCAAATTACCTTGTCTGTGAACAAATGTTGTTGTATTCACCGGTCGAACGCGCGCAAGTGAACGTGAGTTATACTGGCAGCTTTATTTGACCCGTCCGTCTAAAATAAAGTTATATTATGTACAAATAAAACATGTGTAAATGTTTTGCTCAGAATTTTATTCAATATGTATGCAAGTAACTTCTGTCTCTGTCCTGTCTGTATGATGCACAACCTTGGCTGATGAGAGTGTATTATCTCACTTGTAGCTTAAAAACCATGTTGATATAAAAACAAGACTGAAGTTGCATGAGATGAATTTATTTTTGTATTTTGTTCTTTAGGTCTGGACAGGCAAAGAACTGGAGAGTGTTCTTTCAGTCATTTGGACATCTGGTGAACATAATATTGAAGTTTTTGAATGGACTTTTTGGTAATTTACCTTTATGAGTAACATTTATGTGATATTTGAGTTGTCATTTTGTAATAAATGTTCTGTTTGCAAAAAGGCCTCTATTCTTTCATTTTTCTTTTTTTTTTAACTTGTAATAGATAGAAGTTGGTTACTCTGTAAGCTAAAACTGTGCTTACTGTGGTTAGTTGTACGGTATGGACACTGCAATTTAATATTAAAATAAATTTAACATAGTAACAATTACCATAATTACTTTTAATGTACAGCTAAAATACTGTATTTTAATGCACGTCATACAAATAACTACCGTAATTAATTTTACAGTACAGCGCCAGAGGTGGGTAGAGTAGCCCAAAACTGTACTCAAGTAAAAGTACAATTACTTTAAAAAAAAAATGACTCAAGTAGAAGTAAAAATACTAACATAAATAATGACTTGAGTAAGAGTAAGAAAGTATCCAATTAAAAGAGTACTCAAATAGTGATTAACTCATTACTTCACAAATGACATAATGGACATTAACTCCCCTATATTCCATTACATAATACACATTTCATATGTATTACAGAATTATTACTATTATTATTTTTATTATTATTATTCATGGAAATTCTGTCATCATTCACCATCATGTTGTTCCAAACCCATATGACTTTCTTTCTTTCATGCAACACAAAGTAGATATTAGACAGAATGTTTGCCTGAGTCACTATTTACTTTCAGTGAATTATTTTTTCTCCATATTTTGAAAGTGAATGGTGACCGAGGCTGTCAGTCCTTAAAATTTTGTCCAACATATTTTGTGTTCCACATAATGCAAAGCATCACACTGGTTTGGAACAACATGAGGGTAGGGAAATTATGACAGAATATCACTTTAAAGGGATAGTTCACCCAAAAATGAAAATTCTCTCATCATTTACTCACCCTCATGCCATCCCAGATGTGCATGACTTCCTTTCTTCTGCAGAACACAAATTAAGATTTTTAGAAGAATATTTTAGCTATGTTGGCCAAAATTTTTATGCTCCAAAAAGCACATAAAGGAAGCATAAAACTAATTCATAAGACTCCAGTGGTTAAATCCATGTCTTTAGAAGTGATATAATAGGTGTGGGTGAGAAACAGATCAATATTTGTCATTTTTTGCTAGACAGCAGGGGCGATATGCAGAGAAAGTGAATCACCAAAAACACAAGAAGAAGAATGTGAAGGTGATCTGTTTCTCTTTTTCTCATCCACACCTATCACATCGCTTCTGAAGATATTGATTTAACCAATGGAATTTTATAGATTACTTTTATGCTGATTTTGTTTAGCTTTAAATTGTTGCCACCCGTTCACTTGCATTGTATGGACCTACAGAGCTGAGAAATTCTGGGTGAACTATCCCTTTAAGGGCTCTTGTGAGATCTGGATGAATTTGTCAATAAGAAGAGAGGTTTGAAAACATTTCTAGTAATTATTACGGTGAAAACGCCCCACAGGGACATTATATATAATGCTGAAATATAAACCAAAGCAAGATCATGCTTTATTAATGCCTTCTTATGCTTTTTAATAGCTTTTAAAGTCCTGCACGGATTCTTATTTCAGTGTAGTTACAGTTTTCAGAGTCGAAAGAATTTAGATCATTAGTTCTGTACAGCAGTACCACCGCTCTCTAAATGCAGAGTACACAGCCTAGTGCGTAGGGCACCAACCCCCTTCGTGAAACACTCGCTGTGTCTGAAACCGCCCCCTATCCACTGTGCACTATTTCGAGTGTCTGCCATTTTGTAGGATGGTCTGAATTCTGAGTGAGCCACTCGTTCCCTACTTTTGTTAATTCATTATTACCCACGATGCACTCTAATTTCGAGTGTACATTTGATGTGCACTCATCGACAGTTAATTGCCCACAATCCACCACGGGTAAGACGTACGAGCTGGGAGTTTACTGCTTCCTCCACTCCTGCAATGTTTTCTTTCATGCTGAATGAATTAAATTACTTTTTGACAAATCATTACTTGATTAAAATAACATAATAATATATAGAGAGACAAAACATACAGATACATTTTAAAATATACTCTTTATTTGATCAAATGTGTTTACTCTTTATAATAACACACAGTATATATTAAAAATGACAAACAAAATGAAGATTTATTGTATTAATATATTATTTAATATGAATAACAAGTAAGGCCCAAACATTGCAAAAGTTCATATGTGATGTTTCTGCGAAAGCCCCAGAGAGCCGACGCTTTGTGTATACGTCAGCATCCAAATTCACTCACTCATTTCGTTCACTCACTGCTGAGATATAGAGCACTAACTGCCATTCACTATATAGGAAATAGTGAACGAGTGAACGATTTCGGACACGGCCACTCTCTTCACCATATGATCGCCTCGCGCCCGCACATCTCTCACGTGCGCACCCTGTGCACCTCGCTGTGCTTGCACAGAAATGCTGTCTGTTCGCGCTCCAGTTGTCAATCACGCAAACAGCAGAGCTATGTCAATTACACTTAACTTGGATGTTTACATGGAACAGGCTCAGGCGTGGCTGTGGCGTGGCATGGAGCAGGCTCAGGCGTGGCTGTGACATGGCATGGAGCAGGCTCAGGCGTGGCTGTGACGTGGCATGGAGCAGGCTCAGGCGTGGCTGTGACGCGGCATGGAGCAGGCTGAGGCGTGGCTGTGACGTGGCATGGAGCAGGCTCAGGCGTGGCTGTGACGTGGCATGGAGCAGGCTCAGGCGTGGCTGTGACGAGGCATGGAGCCGGCTCAGGTGTGGCTGTGACGTGGCATGGAGCAGGCTGAGGCGTTGCTGTGACGTGGCATGGAGCAGGCTGAGGCGTTGCTGTGACGTGGCATGGAGCAGGCTGAGGCGTTGCTGTGACGTGGCATGGAGCAGGCTGAGGCGTTGCTGTGACGTGGCATGGAGCAGGCTGAGGCGTTGCTGTGACGTGGCATGGAGCAGGCTGAAGATCTGGGGCAAAAGATGGCGCTAGCTCAGCGACCATGACGTGGAACTCTGGCTTGGCGGCCATGACGTGGAACTCTGGCTTGGCGGCCTTGACGTGGAATTCTGACTCGGCATCCGCCTCCCCCACAGTGAACGTAGGACCAGTGATCTGCAGGGCAAGGTCGATATATTGAGCGAGGCTGAGGGAACTGCGACCGCCAGGCATCGAAGTGGAGATTGGCTCACTCAATCCAAATCGGAAACAGTCCTTGAGAGCCACCTCATTAAAGTCCACCTGGCAGGCCAGAGCGCAAAAGTCCTCCACGTAATCCTCCAGGGGACGATTCCCCTGATGTAGGCGGAGGAGCTGGATTGCTGGGTTCATATTTTGGTCAGGTATTCTGTAACGAGTGGCTGGCGCTGGCAATGATGAAGATGATGACGTGAGAACCCAAGTGCAAATTTATTAATAAACATGATATCCAAAAAACCCTAATAACAAACATGAAACATAAACATGACTTGACTTAGAACTTGACTTGACATAAACATGGCTGGACATAAACTGACAACGTTACATTCACACACAATACCTGACAAACAACAATGGAAAACATGTGGGTTTAAATACTTTGACATGGGAGAACATAAACCAGTGAACAAACAGAACTCTAAACAACATAATCAAACAATGAACCAGTGAAAACAAGACACATGAACATGGAGGGAAAACAGTACATCACATGACCAGGAACACATGACATGAAACAGGAAACAAACTTTTCAAAATAAAGGACATGAAAAACACGAATCAACAAAATACACATAACACCTGTTATGTCATGAAACTGTGACCTTTAATTGAAGAAATACTATATGTTATTAAATGACATACACACTGGAGGTGATTTGAAGTGCATAACTTATTTTGTATTAATGTTTAGTAATGTTTTATTAATGTTTAACTTTATTTTGTGATGTTAATCATATGTGGTCAAGCATAACATTCTGTTGAAATCTGAAATTATATTGTTTTACAGGGTGGTGAGGATAGGGAATGCAAAAAGATGGTTTTCTAAACATTGTCCACTGTTTCTAATAATTAATGGAATGGTTAAGGAACCAGAATTATTAAGTAAAATCTAAATCAGAATGTACTCTAAATTTACTTTAATAAGTTAAGCATGTCTCTTTGCTGTCCAATGCTTTTGTAGAGTTATTTAACATTAGATTTATGATTAATAATGAGTGAATGTAAATCCATCAGAAATACAAGTTTAGCAAAACTCTTTAATTATGCTAACAGAACAACACCCCAAAGCTTTAACATATTTTTAATGCGACTTAAATAGGTTTTTTTTATTAGGCAACAGATCATTATCATTTATGCATTATCTTAATGAAAGTGCAATCAGATAACTTGCTTTAACATTAAAAGTTATTAAAAGTTTTTTTTTTTTTTTTTTTTTTTTTTTTTTTTTTTTTAAGAGAGATATGCTGTTTGAAAGCTGTGCTTTCCAGGCTTCCAACTTCCAGGTTTGTCCAACAAGCTGTTAGTGATGGCCTTTTTAAAGTTTTAAAACAAACAGCAGACAAGCAATCTGCAGCTTTATTGTTGAAATATACACTGTAAAAAATGTCTGTAATTTTTACGGTAAAAGACTGTAAAAATGCTACAGAAAAAAAAAAGTTAATTGATTAATGATTATTAACTGTAAAATATATAGTAACACATTTTTAAATATATTATAAGACAATACAGTCGTTTTTACAATAAAATGTTGTACAAATTAATTTTTTTAGATGTAAAAAGTATGATTTTCCTGTATAATTAATGGTAAAAATGTACATTGTTTAACAAGAGAGTACATGTACTTTTTACAGTAAATTATTGTTAAAATTACAGTAAAAACAAGAATCGGCCATTTTCACAATTCCCTGCATGATTTTCCTGCATGACTTTTTCCATATTTCATTATATTTTATGGGAATAGTTCTGTTTCTTCTTATTTTTAATATCAGTGATGTACATTGGAGTGTTCTGTGTTATATTTAATGTAGTTTAGTTAATGTTTATTGCATTATTTTAATTTCACATGTGTTACTCTGATGGTGTTTATTGTTTGTGTGAGTGACGCTGAGCACTGTCTCTACATGTTTATTGGTCATTGCTCCTGGAAGAGCCACTATTGGTGAACTTCATGTCATCATGTGTTCTTTTGTTATTACAACGGTGATTAACAATATATTATAAAGTGAAAAGCAGATTTTTACAGTTTCAGAAGGTTAATATCAAGTTTATGACTTTGTTTTCCTGTAAATTGAATATATATATATATATTTTTTTTTTTTTTTTTACAGTGCCAGCATGGTCATGTAAATTACAACAGGTTTAAACTGTCAAATTTACAGGTTGTTCTTTAAAGTTGTTTACATTTTTACTTTATTTTTTACATAATTATTCTGGCAACCACAGCTGCCAGTTTTTTTTTGTTGTTTTTTTTTGTTTTTTACAGCGTACATTTCACCAAATAAGCAATGTCATTTGATATTGCTCAGACTTGTAAAATCAAAGAAGCAGGTATTAAGTTAACTAATGTATTCCAAATGATGCAAAGACAGAAGCCAAATGTCCCAAATGATGTACTGTACACTATGCACTTACAATATACACTAGTGTTGGGTTCGAGTCCACCTTAGTCAAGTTTGAGTCAAGTCTAAGTCTTTAAACAATCGATTCTGAGTCGAGTCCGAGTCCAAAAGAGCAGGCCGAGTCTGAGTCTTGTCTGAATGAATCTGTTCATGAATCTGAATTCAAATTGTAACCATAAACTCAACACCTATATTTTAAACTTCACAACTAAGAAAAAACAATTGTCAATATAAATGTAACAAAAACACTTCTGTTGCCTTTCATATATATAATTTATGATTAGTAGTCTGCTGAACAGACTTCAAAATGGTTTCAGAATGAAAGCATATGCTTTAGGTGTTTGAAGACAAAACTGTCCTTCAACAATTCTTTTTGCGTTCTGTTGACATTTCAGTTATTTGTTGCTTTTTCTCCTCCACTCAAACATAGACTAAAGAAAGTGAAAGCTGCATTAGTCATTAAAACCAGAGTTATTATTGTTTTGAAATTTAATTTTGTTTTTATTTCTACTTCATTTTCAATTTGTTCTTTCAATTTAGCTTAGTTTTATTTAAAATTATCCCTATCTAAAGAAATAATATATACTGAGGTTCTTTTTTGTCTACGTTTCTCAAATCTGCCGACTGGTTTGGGAAAATAATGAGTCAACACAGTAGTAATTAGCACTCGCTGAGAAGTTACATCTCATGACTTGACTGCAAATGCTACATTCGAAAACACTGGAAAAGCCCACTGCTAATATTAGGGCCATTTAATACGGGCATGATTGTTAATTCGCGGAAAACATGGGGCAGTTCTATGCACTGCTTGTGCACCTAAAACCCTGATGCATCCATGTGTTATCATTTAAAAAAAAAATAAGAGGGATCATAAAAATGTATTTAGTACTACCTTGAAGCTATTTGACAACAGATACTCACATATATTCCACAAGACAAAAAGGTAACTGAATTTAAACAAATTATCCGGTTCAAAAGTTTACATTCCCTCGGTTCTAAAAGGATTAGTTCACCCAAAAATGAAAATTCAGGCGTTGTTTACTCACCCCTGTGTTGTTATAACTCCATTTGATTTTCTTTCTTTTTCTTAACAAAAAGGGAGAAACTGTGAAAAAAATCAAAACATAAATGTGCTCAGTGATGTCATACAATGGCAGTTTATGGTGACCACCTCATCAAGCTTCAAAAGAACACAAAAGTATAATTCAGAAGAAATAAATTATTGTATGCAACTCATGTCTTGTTCTGAAGGAATACGATAAGGTATGGTGAGAAACAAAAAGAAATCAAATGTATTATTAAGTGAAACTCTTCACTGACCGTTGATCTCCTGTGCACTTTCATGAGACAGAGGACAGACCGCATGAGAGCAAACCCTAATGTGGTGTGTTGCTTTCTCGATGGTTAATGACTGTTTGTGTAGTAATTGTTTATGAGTCCCTTCTTTGTCCTAATCAGTGAAGCTGCCCACTTTTCTTAAGAAAAATCCCCCAGCTACTGTACACTCTTTGGTTTCCTAGTATCTTCTGCACATTTTGGTTCTTCCCAACAGTGGCTAAATGAAATTCACCTTATTCAGCCGAATTCTTCCAAATTTTGTCATCTAACTTCCTTTATGTATTGAAGCTACTAAGAAGAGTCAATCAAAATGGATTATGTGTGGGAGCACAGAAAAGTATTTTTCATCAAGCGTTGATGGTGTGAGTCTACAGCACCCATTTACTACGTGAAAATGCTGATGAGGTGTTTTTTCTGTCACTCTAAATCAGGGCTAGTCAACTGGCGGCCCGCAGGCCAAATCTGGCCCGCCAATCATCTTTTTCTGGCCCTCCAACTAATTTTTTATCAAATTGCCTCGCAGGGGTCAATCACCAGCAACAGTAATATCAAAGGCAGTCCAGAGGGGTATTCAATAAACAGGCAAGAGATCGGGGCAGGTGGCAGACAATCACAGGTTAAATCTAGATAAACAAGGCAGAAATAGTAGGTAGGCAGGCAGGCAGGTAGGCAGGCAGGCAGGCAGGCAGGCAGGCAGGCAGGCAGGCAGGCAGCAACGGATCAAAAACAGGGTGAACAGTCCCGGATAATACACAGGAGACGCAACAAACTCAGAAAACACTCAGAAATGTCAGCCTGGGCAAAACAAGTCTTTGCAATGACAGCCAGTGAGAGTGAGACTTAAATAGCTGAGTAGATGAGGAACAGGTGAGCAGGTAATCAGTGCCAGGTACGGGGATTATGGGAAATGGAGTTCAGAGTGTAAAAGTCAATATTCAGGTGATGGAGCCCTCTGGTGGTGAGCGGGAGGAACAACAATGGCGGGATTCATGACAGCACCATTTAGGTGAGCATTCGAATGAAACTGTAAATACATTGTAAAACTCGAAAAACTACTCACTTCTAAATCTTTTGTAGTCATTTTTGTATTACTTTAGAATAAATACATGTTCATTTGGATTCATATGTTGTTTTTTTCTGACTTTATGTGAACGAAAAGACACATATTCACCCGTTTTCTCATAAGAAATAGTTACATTTCAAAATAGCTCTGTCCTGGTCACAAAAGCAAAGTATGTGGGGGATAACAGCCATTTTCTCTACTTTTGAGGCATAAGCAATTAGGAAATAACACTTACTACCCAGGAACAAAAAATTTAATAAAAAATGTTACACGATGTAATCTATTAATAATCTAAATCTGTAAAACTACTGTTTCACTTACTGTTGATGCGCCAAGCAGCCATTTTGGATTCTGAAGTCGGGATTGTTGCGGTTCCTCCGAGTTTCCAAGTCGGAACTCCGACTTGAGGGGGCGTTCCAGTTAAAAGTTCCTACTGGTAACTCGGAATTTCTGACTTCCGAGTACAAATGGAATGCAGCATTATTCATTCAAATGTATTTATATAAATTGCTTAGTTGTGCAGAGTGCAGTCAAATCTACAGAAGTAAAAAATGATCACCGCAGTTGTTACAGAAAAGTTGTCAGCAAATATGCACATCTCAGGAAACAAAAGATAAATCGATTATGAAAACTGAACGTTCAAAGATCATGCGCTGAAAATTTTGCTTTTATTCACTATTCTTGAAGTGTTGAATGGGCATGTCTCATCTGTGCAGGGTCTCGTCAAAAAAAGATAATGTGGAACTGAACCTGCAAATATCCGGATTATATTTGGTTCTATATACAGCTGCGAGTCAGACATCTCAATCATGAACAGCATCAACTCAAAGTTCTTCTTTTCCCTATAATTATCTGCAGGACTAATGTTCCCCTCAATGAATTGGATGATACTTTATAAATAGAAGAACATTTTAGCTTTTATTTTTTACTTCTTTGTTTTTTCAAAATGAAAGTTTAATTTAAATGTATTCTTAAGTAAACATGACATTTGCTTTCATGTGGGTTGATACTGTGAGAGGGCTTTAGCAGTTCCTCAGTTTTCATAAAAAGAAATGGCCCTAAAATGTTAAAATAATAATTATGTTTTGTTTGTTTATTTATTTATTTTATTTTTTTCAAAGTAAAGATGATCAAAAATTATTTGTTAGTTAAGAACCAGTTCTTATGAAGGACTTTATGGCCAGACCTTAAAACATGATAACTCAACACAGTATACCCTGTGACTAATTTACTATAAATAAATGCACAGTATTAAGGGTGTTTTTTTAAGTAACGTTACTTGTGATGAGAGTGCTAGCTAAGATGAATACAGAAAAAACTTTGGGCCCTGCCAAATTTTCTTCTGGATAATCTGTACCCCGTAAGAAAGTAGTTTGAGGAGCCCTGATCTAAATGTTAATTTTTTCAGACACCTGCGGAGGTAAATTGGACCTGGCAGATCACATTCGGACAGTGACACACTGCACATTTTCATGAAACAAGCGTTTCATTGTTATACATGTAATTCTGCTTAATTTTTAGGTTACAACTTGTTAATAATTTGTGTTAAAATGTATAGTTGAAATTTCCAACAGTGACTGCTCATATTATTACACATGCAAGTTCGACATTAAAGTAAATTACAGTTGTACTTTTTAC
Organism: Myxocyprinus asiaticus; assembly: GCF_019703515.2. Lineage (NCBI taxonomy): Eukaryota > Metazoa > Chordata > Actinopteri > Cypriniformes > Catostomidae > Myxocyprinus > Myxocyprinus asiaticus. The sequence continues at coordinate 9,295,630 of NC_059356.1, read as the reverse complement.
AATTAATTTGTCACCCGACACTTTTTAGAGGCTTAAATGTGTATAAAATTGTTGTAAACGGAATATTAAATAAAACATACACTTTCACATGTGCGTGTTTGTGTGTGTATAGTTGCACCCCCCAGTGCCGGTCCTACCCCATTTGGTACCCTAGGCGAGACCCTCCAACGCTCACCTATGACACCTAATGGGTTGACCGGCACTGTAAATACACAATGTATATTAAAATGTTTTCAAACTCAAAATCCATCAGCAAGTTCATCTTCCACTGAACTTGCCCTTCAGGCATAGTTTATATCATGCTGCCCTCTTGTGGCCTGAGCACTGATGCATATGATAACAATTCAAGACATCCCGTTAAGCAAATGTTATGCACTAGTTTTGTCTGCCAGTAGCTAACGTGAAAAACATACTGTAAACATTTGAAATTACTCAGAAGCTTCCACCTTGCACTTTCAGATTTACTAACTAGTTGCAAGTAACCGTTCAAAGCCGCAAAGATCAAATCTTAGTGGTGGCTTTCGTGTTAGATTGCACTATATTTATTTATTTATCTATACAGACAGACAGACGGGTAGTTGGGTGGATGGATGGATGGACGGATGGACAGACTAACGGACAGACAGACAGACATACAGACGATAGATAGATCAGACTGACAGAGAGACAGATAGTTACTTAGATAGACAGACAGACACAGAGACAGACAGACGATAGATAGATAGATAGATAGATAGATAGATAGATAGACAGATTGAAAAGACAGGAAGATACATAGATGATAGATAGACAGACAGATAGTTTGTTAGATAGATAGACAGACAGACAGACAGACAGACAGACAGACAGACAGAGAGACAGATAGTTACTTAGATAGACAGACAGACAGACAGACAGATAGATAGACAGACAGCTAGACAGACAGACAGATAGATACATAGACAGACAGACAGACAGACAGACAGACGGACGACAGATAGATAGATAGACAGACAGACAGACAGACAGATAGATTGAAAAGACAGAAAGATAGATAGATGATAGATGGAGAGACAGACAGACAGATAGTTAGTTAGATAGATAGACAGACAGACAGACAATCAGACAATCATGAGGGTCCAAAGGGGTCATCTCTGTTTTTTTAAAATCTTTTTGTCACATGACAGCAGAATGGCAACTTGCATGTTACACCAACTGACGATGGCTGAGTTCAGAATTGACACATATGGCAGAAGTAGTAAGAGTAATAATGGTAATATGCCATTCGAAGTTGAAAAGTTGAAAACAAAGTAGAAAACATGTTCATCATTGTAGAGATGTATTCAAGTAATTGTTTTCTGAGAATTGCATGTTAATGTATTTTTTAAACACATTAGATCCAGGCAAAAAATAAATAAATAAATAAAAACAAACAAAAAAATAGAACGTCACGCTAACTACCCATGTTTAAATTAAATGCATAATATAATAATTATGTCTTTTTGTATTATATCATATTATATTATATTATACATAGAAACACATGAAATTGGCCATTTATATTTGTAAATCCTACAATTTTGTGTAAAAAGAGCAAATTATAATTAAAAATTAGAAATACAATTAAGGCAGTAGCTTGAGTACGCTTGAATAAGCTAGAGCAAAGCAAATGTAATTAAAAAAAATAATAATGTATTAATTTTATTTTATTAAAAATTGCTCATTTTAAATGTGCATTCAGTAATTTTTTCTCCATTAAAAAAGTTTTACTCCTAAAGAAATGAACTGTAATTTTGGAAGGTATAAAATTATGAGCACTCACATGAGATGAGGACTCTAGTCATATCAGTAACCTTATAAAAGCTGTTTTATTCTACATGGGGCAGGGGCGCCCTCATGGGGGCTGCCATTTTAGAATCACATGACCAGCTGAATACAACTCGCTTAATCTCAGTAACCGTATTGTTACTGGACACTTTCACTCTTGGATTAAATTAATCTTGGCTGATTGTGAATAGTGAATTTCTACAATGGCACCTGAAACTGAAAACTATTGATTTTGAATGATGATGCATCCACACCACTAGGTGTCAGTAGGTCACCAAGATGACAAAAACACAAAAGTTACTGAGTGCACCTTTCAATGTAACATTGTTATGCAATTAAAATGTGTACATTTTAAAAATAGGAAAAATATTTTTTGAAGTAGTACTATTAAGCATTTAATAAACGTAAAGAAAATGTAATAAAACATTGTAAATATTTGCTATTAACTGATGTTGGCCCAAAGCTCGGTAACAACACTAATTATGTTTAGAAGCCCCGAATCACGATTGGAGATGTTTAAACCAAAGCTAAACACCATTCTGTGAATACGAAACTTCCCCATTAATATTAACAATTGTAAATGATCAGATTTATCTTTATCTATCCCTCCATGGTCATTGAAATAAATCATTATTATGTCAATTCCACCAACTATAAAACAAGCACATGTGGGTCAGCGTCAAAATCTGACGTCACTGTGCGTGCTCACGTACGGAAATTACGTACGACGGCCTCTCTTCATCACTCAGCTCCTTTTAGCCGGCTGCTAGATGGACTGTCGAGAAATCGACAAACCCCGTCAACAACAAACATATCTCCGGATTCCGTGCTTTTAGTCATCATGCCCATGTACCAGGTAAAGCCCGTCAGTCCCGGTGACATAAAGATTGATTTGCCAACGTGCATGTACAAGTTACCGAATATCCACGCGCAGGGAATGAGCTGCAGCGAGCACGCGCTCCAGGTAATCACATTACTGATCCATTTATTCTCAAACAAATGCATTCAAACCCCACATATATTAACATTAAAACCAAGAGTGCGTAAGATACCCAAGCACACAAGCGGAACATAAGCGATGACAGCACTGCTTCAGTACCAGTGTGTCTGATGCAACAGTCAGTCAGTCAGTCAGACAGACAGACAGACAGACACACACACACAGGTCTGGCACGATTGACAGCTGCATATCTAAAAAACATGCTTTTGTGCTGTGGAATGAGAGGCTGGCCCTGGTGTTTTTGATTTCCTGGAACTAAACTTCCAGTTCTTCCACTGCAGTTTTTTATTTCAGAAAGCTGGTTGTTCTCAGAGAAGCAACACAATAGCTTCGGGTTTTTACAGAGAATTGGTAAAATCTTTTTTTGAACATCTTGAAGGGGATGGATCATACTCGGAAGGATGATGAAGACATGGTAAATTGAGCTGTCTAATAGCCTAATGTTGTTTTCATGCTTCCCACAGTCTTTGCAAACTTGGAAATATCAGGGAATCTTAAAACATTATTTTCCTGGCCTTGAAAAGTCATGCAAATTGACAGAATCTTAAAACATTATTTTCCTTGCCTTGAAAAGTCATGCAAATTGACAGAATCTTAAAACATTATTTTCCTTGCCTTGAAAAGTCATGCAAATTGACAGAATCTTAAAACATTATTTACCTGGCCTTGAAAAGTCATGCAAATTAACAGAATCTTAAAAGTCTTGGAAATTTCTATATTAAGTAGACATTTTCTAGTTATGCTCTACTCTCAAATGTATCATGCTAGATGTAGAATAAAACTTGACTGAATTGTGAGTGAATCATTAAGTCAATTGTATTTAACGAATCGGTCGAACTGGTTCACAGATTGGTCTGGGAGGGAAGCCATGCAGTCAGATATTAGCAATCTCATCTATTGTGTATCTTTCAGAATGGGGAAGTGGATCCGGCTATAAAAGCTCTGGAAGCTCGTCAGGACGAGATCTTGAAAAGACTGCATGAACTAAAGGCAACTGTTGATGGCATCTCAAAGACAGTGACCACTCCTGATGCAGACCTGGACGCCACAACACTCTCACATGGACCATCTGCATCTGTGTTTAAAGACACAGCAGATCTGGACTCCCTATTGGGCAAGGTGAGTCCTGATCATTACACGACCTGAAGGAAAATTCACCTAAAAATTTAAATTCTCTCACTAACCCTCATGCCAGCCCAGATGTGTATGACTTACTTTCTTCTGCTGAACACAGATGAAGATTTTTAGAAGAATATTTCAGCTCTTTAGGTCCATTTATGAAGTGGATGGTGACCAGAACTTTGAAGCTCCAAACAAATACATAAAGGCAGCATAAAAGTAATCCATACAACTCCAGTGGTTAAATTCCATGTCTTCAGAAGTGATATGATAGGTGTGGGTGAGAAACAGATCAATATTGAAGTCCTTTTTTACTCTAAATCTCCACTTTCACTTTTACATCTGAAAGTCACAAGTGATTCCTTTTTAGTTTCACTTTCACATCTGAAAGTTAAAGTGAGGATTTATGGTAAAAAAAGACTTAAATATCTGTTTCTCACCCACAACTATCATATCACTTCTGAAGACATGGATTAAACCACTGGAGTCTTATGGATTACTTTTATGCTGCCTTTATTTGATTTTTGGAGCCACAGAAGTCTGGTCACCATTCACTTGCATTGTATGGACCTACAGAGCTGAAATATTCTAATAAAGATCTTAATTTGTGTTCTGCTGAAGAAAGTCATACACATCTGGGATGACATGAGGGTGAGTAAATGATGAGAGAATTTCATTTTTGCGTGAACTGTTACTTTAAGTTATTAAAGAACACATTAGAAAAAATTCTATTCACAACAATTACTTGAATTAACCCCTCATCTATGATGAACATGTTTTCAAAGTTTCAAAGAGTTCAAAGTCATTTAGCTGTTTTATGGGGGTTAATGTACAAGTTTTTAAAATAAATATGAAACAATTCTGAAATTCTTGAAAAAAGAAATTTTGGCATTTAGTTTGAAATTAATATTTTATTATTTCTTAAAATACAGTGAGAATTCTTTTTTTATTATACATTCTGTTGTCATGTGACATAAATAGACATCTTTACATTCTTACTACATGTGTGAAAAAAATCTAATAAAAAAATTGTTCAGGTCAAATGGAGTAACCCTAAGAAAATGTATTGATGTGCGTGATTCAAAAATGGCATTAAATATATATATATATATATATATATATATATATATATATATATATATATATATATATATATATATTTTACATCTTGAGAAATATGTTAGAAAACTCTTTTGAAATTAAGTTGTGAATGTGTATTGATTCTATATGCAAAGTTTTTTAATACCTTTAACTTGATGGTTACACCACTAGACATTGTTTAATATTTAAGTCATTAAGTATGTTTTTAATTAATTTTTTTAAGTATGAAACCAACATGGGCACAATATTATATTTCTACGTTCTTTATACATATGTTTTAAACTAGATTTTTAAAAGATATCTTATTTTTATCATCTCGGACAAGCTTATTTGTCAACGGCTATACATCAGTGACGGCAAATGGCATTGGTTCCTGCGAGTCTCGTCACTGATCATCATTCATGTCAAACCTGGTGTGACCCCTCTTGAGGTGCTAAGTTTGAATGTGCACATGTAGAAATTATATTTGAAAGCTGCTGCGGGAGAGGGAAATTTTCAGCAAATAACTGCTTAAAGTGTTTAATTGACTTAAGACTACTTTTATGGTGCTTTTTGTCATTTTTGGAGTTTCACATCCCCAGTACCCATTCACTTTTACTAAATGGAAAAGAGCAGCTTGGACAGAAAAGCATCATACGTGTAAGGAAAAAAAGCTGTTTGGAATGACATGAAGGTGAATAAATGACAGAATTGTAATTTTTTGCTGAATTATTCCTTTAAAAGTTCTTCTTGAGTTGGTTAGTTGGTTTCCACCCTTTTCAAATCTCTTCCATTATTAACGACTAAAACAGTCTTATTGTGTGTATCCAGTTAATCAAGTTTGCAGTGTAATGAAGTAAACCAGCATTCTCTAAATGTTGTTTCTGTTTTAGCAGCCGCACTGTGCTCACTAATCAGTCTTGCTGAAATTTGTGTCTTGTTGTCCCTCCAGGACCTGGGTGCATTGAGGGACATTGTGGTAAACGCCAACCCCGCCAGTCCTCCTCTGTCTCTGCTGGTCCTTCATGGACTGCTGTGCCAGCGGTACAAGGTGCTGTCCACTGTACACATCCACTCCTCCTTGACCGCCGTACCCCCTCCGCTGCTGACCTGCCTGGGCCCGCGGCACATAGACAGCTACGCTCGCCATCGCTTCCAGCTCGGCTTCACCCTCATATGGAAAGATGGTGAGAAAGAGCATTAACACAAGAAAGCAAGCTGTTTATAATGCTGAGTTAATAATAAAGCATTAATAGTTAGGAGTCAGGACTGCAAAATAAATTGGCTCAGCAACTCTTAAAAAGGGAGGAGAAAACACTTCCCATACCTTTTGTTATTGGCCTCAAAGCATGCACGTCCAATCAAACTCTACTGTATTTTTATGCAAATTCATCTGTCACTTGATAGAAGCTAGCCAAATAAGACAGATGCCAACATGAAGAGTTTGTATGACAAGCCCTCATCCTTAAAACCATGAACAAACTATGAACATGAAAGACAATACAACCCAGACTACATTACATACACTTTACAGGTTTGGTATTGGGTTGGCCACTTAAAGGGATAGTTCACCCGAAACTGAAAATTCTCTCATCATTTACTCAACCTCATGCCATCCCAGATGTGTATGACTTTCTTTCTTCTGCAGAACACAAATTATAATTTTTAGAAGAATATTTCAGCTCTGTAGGTCCATACAATGAAAGGGATGTTGATCAGAACATTGAAGCTCCAAAAATCACATAAAGGCATCATAAAAGTAAAAAAGACTTCAGTGGTTTAATCCATGTCTTCTGAGGTAATATGATAGGTGTGGGTGAGGAACAGATCAATGTTTTCCTTTTTTACTATACCTTTATGCTGCTTTTGTAATTTTTGGAGCTTCAAATTTCTGGTCACCATTCTTTTGCATTGTATGGGCCTACAGAGCTGAGATTTGGTTCTTAAAATCTTAATTTGTGTTCAGCAGAAGAAAGAAAGTCATACACATCTGGGATGGCATGAGGGTGAGTAAATGATAAGAGAATTTTCATTTTGGGGTGAACTATTCCTTTAAAGCTGAAGTGTCTAGTTTCTGCACTACCGAACGGAATTGCAAAAATAAACGTTTGTTTTCAAACAGCTTTCTGGATACTCCCCTCTGTTGATGGAACAAACAGGTAGTCTCGCCCCCAACTCACGCCATTGGCTGAGTCAATGTTATCGTGTCAGTATGGATGGGTCCACTCATAACAAACAGAGGAATTTTCATAATGCCACTGAGGCACCGTGTTTACAAAATTAACCTATATATGGCTTACTTATTTTTGTCTCTGTATTAAGCTGGGATAGGAAAATGTATTTTTACACCGAAAAAGAGAAACCATTGCTGTCTTCATGAATTATATATGTTTAAAAACAAATAAATCAACATTCCAACCACAACCCATGGAGCTCTATAGTGCTCCTAGTGATGTAGTTCAGGGGTCCTACCATGGAAAACAAGTAAATATCAGGACATTTTTAAATTGTGTTTTCCAGTCCTAGAAAAGTCATGGAAATTCTATAGTGAATGTACATTTTTCTGGTTGGGCTCTGCTCTAAAATATCAGGTAGGTATTTCTCTTGTGTAGAGTTTATGGAAAGTAAATTGCTCCAAAGCCATAGTGATTTGTGAGTGATTCATTCTTTTGAGTCAGTTCTTATTAGATTTGGTCAAACTGGTTCACAAATCAGTCTGAGTGATTCATTAGCACAGGTCTTTTCATACTGGTGTACAGGGCCCACATACAAGTGTTTCAGAGAAAGAAAAAATAAAATTGACTGAATTATTAGTTTCATTCTTCTTTCTACACTCAAAAAAATAATTAGATTAAGATTTGTGCTTTTCAGTTTCATAACACAATTCCATCAAATTGAGTAATCTTTAACTAAATAAAAAATACATATTTTAAGTTTTAATTTAGTTTAAAATTACACAGTTTAATTTGATGGAATTTTATGAAATTGAAATGCACAAACTGGAAAGAATATGTAAATTCATGGGAAAATCATGGAACTTCATTGGTCAAAAGGGGTGGAAAAAAGATGCACTTTCAACTTATATTTTCTTTTGCCATTTGTACAGGCACAATATAAAAGCGAATTACTTAATTTTTCAAGCAACACCTTTATTAATAGTATAAAGCTTGCTTTATACATGAAAACATAAAGCTGCCTCGTGGTATTTCTATATATCAGAAAGGGGGTCCCTCGCGATGGGATTTAGCATCAACAAGTTTGAAAACCCCTGCATTAGCAAATCAGCCTGACTTAAATTTATATTTAAAAATCATTTAGTAAGCACTAGATTGAATACAAAGGTCATGGAAATTGATTAGTCAAAAAAATGTGAGAGCCCTGGAAGTCAGAGTAGCCACAGTTGTTTCTAGCTGAGCCAACATGTTAATCATTGTGCCATCTGTCTCCGTTCAGTGTCAAAACTGCAGATGAAGTTCAACACAGAGAAAATGTGTCCCATTGAGGGCGAGGCCAACATCGCTCGCTTCCTCTACCGTCTTTTGGCCGCTGAACCACAAGACCCCATCGCCGTCACTCAAATGGACTGCTGGATCGATACGGCAGTCTTCCAGCTGGCTGAGGGGGGCAATAAGGAGCGAGCAGCCGTGCTGAGGTCACTAAACGGGGCTCTGGGTCATTCGCCATGGCTTCTAGGTCAGGAGTTCTCACTTGCCGACATTGTGTGTGCCTGTTGCGTTCTGCGAGCCGGCCAGAGCACCTCTGCACCTGCCAACGTACAGCGCTGGCTCAAGTCCTGCCAGAACCTGGGCCATTTCGACTGCGTGTCTGCATTACTGCAGTGACCAGAGCTCTGAGATCAGTGCAGGTTGTGCTCCAGGAAGTCATGTCATGAAAAGGGTAGAACATTGTTGTGACATCACCATTGACCAAATGTAAACAGACACCTAGGATTCGATTCGGAAGGACAAAAACTGTTTCTTCCCAGAATCCTGTCTGTTCTAGGTGTTCCGGTTAGTACGATGATGTCATTTTGATGTTTTACAGGAATAGTTCACCCAAAAATGAAAAATCTGTCATAATTTGCTCCCCCTTATGTTGTTTCAAACAATCAGTGGAATCAAGCGAATACTTTTTGTGGTTGCTCTTTTCCATGTCATTACATTGAATGGGGACTGAAGCTTTCAGACTTTAAGAACGAAACAAAAGCATCATGATAGGGGTCCGTTCGACTTGTGTGCTATATTCAAAAGTTTTTGAAGCCATATGATAGCTTTGTGTGATGAATAGACCAAAATGTAAGTGCACTGAGTCACCGAGTTAAACTTGAGAACTGAAGCAGTCATTTTGAATCAGTTTTTTAAACTGAATCAATTGATTCAACTCAAAAGAACTATGAATCAGACAACGCAACTTCTCATGAACTCTCACGAAGGAGAGCTAGGAAGGATGTCAAGATTTTCAATGAATAAGGAGTTAAATCTCTGCACACTAAACTATTGTTTGGCTCCAGAAGACTTGGAACATAGCACGCTTATACAAACTACTTTTATGAGGCTTTTTCAAAATATTTGTAGCTTGAAAGCTTCAAAATAAAAACAGTCACCATTGAAACTACATGGAGATTACAATTCCTTTTGTGTTCCACGAAAAAAAGAAAACTCATATGGGTTTGGAACAACATGAGGGTGAGTAAGATTAAACAGGATTTTCATTTTTGGGTGTACTGTACCTTTAACTGGAGTCGATCTGAAACTGGTTCCAGTCCAGGGTCAAGCTGTAAACACTCAGAGAGATATGCATTTGGGATAAATTTTGAGGGTAATGATGATACTGTAAACGCAACTCCCTCCCGCCTTGTGCCTAATACAAAGTTATACTAGAAGATGTGTGTTGGGTTGCTATCACATTATTATATTGTTTGTTACATGAGGCGTTTGACATGTGAACCCAAGGACCTACTAGTATGTGAGGTGATACTTTGTAGTGTCATTTTCTTAAAACCTAATAAATGTTTTCACATCTGGTCAAACATTTACTGGCTGATAGTTTTTCATATACAGTTTGGCCGTAATCTGTGTCATATGTGTTGGTTTTCCATCAAAAATAATCTGAGAACTGTGTCTGAATGACTTTATTGCTGCAAAAACACGTTAAATAGAAGTTTTTCATGCAAGATGAGTAAATATACACAGACTGCTAGTTCATTGTGGCAGCTGTATCTAAGTTCAATTAGTTATTCGATTAATTGTGCAGCCCAACTGTCTGTATTAGATGAAGGGTTGCAAAATTATATTTTTAATTTTGCATACCAGTAATGGTATTCCTTTTTCAAAAAGGAAAATAAGCCAAACAGGCTGTAACTTGATTTATTAAGAACAGTAAATCCTCAAGTTATTCTGGTCTCTTGATATGGCCGAAGTCTCTTTCAATGCAAGTCTCTGGGATTTTTTTGCCCTTTTGTAAAAATGGGAAGCGCAAAAAGCCACATGATTTGGTAGAACACACAAGGCAGGATGGTTAGAGGTTTATTTAAATCTCTTGCCCTGCTGTAAAAAAATAAATACAAATAAAATCAGTTAAATTTACTAGTAAAATGCAGTGGCCATGTTTCAGGCCTTACGTGATGTAATTTGATGCTTATATATTTTACGGTTCACTACTGTTTATATCATTTATATATAAATATACTAACCTTCTGGAACAATAAATGTCTGCTTTTTACTTTCAAACATATTGTTAATCACCGTAGTAACTACAAAAGGCCACATAATGACGTAACACTCATCAAGAGAGGAGCAATAACCAATAAACATGTAGAAACACGTTTCTTAAAACACAACACTATCAGGGTAACACATGTGGCACTAAAATAATGCAATAAACATTAACTAAACAACACAGAAAACCCCATTGTACACAGCTAATATTAAAAATAAGAAATAAAACTAATCCCATAAAACATAATGAAATGTGATAGGTCACGGAGGGACATCTGGGAACGCCAGATTTAATTTTAACAATAGTTTACAGTAAAAAGTACATGCATTCTCTTGTTAAACAATATACGTTTTACAGATTATTACATGATAAAATCATACATTTTATATCTAAAAAAAACTAAAAATGCACCTAAAGAATTACAATATTTTATTGTAAAATTGTTAAATCTTTTTTACTGTATATGTTAAAGTAACTACCCGTTAAACTAATTCATGTTTTTTTTTTAATGTAGCATTTTTACATTCTATTACCATTAAAATTACCAACATTTCACTAGTCCCTATGAGCAATAATAAAGGATTATATTCCTGGTTCAATGCAAGTTAAGCTCAATCGACAGCATTTGTTGCATAATGTAGATTACCACAAAAATTTATTTAGACTCGACCGTCCTTTTCTTTAAAAAAATAAAAATAAATCTGTGTTACAGTGAGGCACTTACTATGGAAATTAATGGGGCCAATTTTTGGAGGGTTTAAAGGCAGAAATGTGTAGCTTATAATTTTATAAAAGCACTTACATTAATTCTTCTATTAAAACTCGTGTTATTTGAGCTGTAAAGTTGTTAAATTGTCATTTTTACAGTCCTTTTAGGATTTGTTGACATTACATCGGTATGGCAACAAAGTTGTAAAATTGGCAATACCTTTACACAGAAAAGGTTAGTAAGCAATTTTATCTCACTAAAATCATGTTATCACGCATATTGTCTTGTGGCTATACTTTTGAAATGGTGAGTATTTTAACATTTATGGATTGGTCCCCATTCACTTCCATTGTAAGTGCCCCACTGTAACCTCGATTTTATTTATTTTATTTTTTTATTTTTTATTTATTTTATTTTTTTAAAGAAAAGGAGGGACGGGGGGCCTGGGTAGCTCAGCGAGAATTGTCGCTGACTGCCACCACTGGAGTCGCGAGTTCGAATCCAGGGTGTGCTGAGTGACTCCAGCCAGGTCTCCTAAGCAACCAGATTCGCCCAGTTACTAGGGAGGGTAGTCACATGGGGTAACCACCTCTTGGTCGCTATAATGTGGTTTGCTCTTGGTGGGGCGCATAGTGAGTTGTGTGTGGATGCCGCGGAGAATAACGCGAAGCCTCCACACGCGCTATGTCTCCGCGGTAACGCGCTCAACAAGCCATGTGATAAGATGCGTGGATTGACAGTCACAGACGCGGAGGCAACTGAGATTCATCCTCCGCCACCACAAGGACTTCCAAATTGGGGAGAAAAAGGGGAGAAAAAAAAGGATAAGTTAAACAAGGCTTGTTTTGTGTTGTATATGTACTCCTACATATATTAACCTGTGGTGTAGATATTAGATGGTGGTTTTAATGAGAAAAATTTACTTCCCTAATCTAAAACTTTAATCCAAACCTAAGGATGGTATCGGGTATACTGATTATCAACTCAGATATTAAAGAGAAAATAACCCTACATACCTTGAGGGGGAATGAAGTAATGAAACAAACTGTGCATAAGAATATGATTTGAGTTTGAGTTGAATTATTACAAACACCCTTGAGCTCTTTGACAGCTGTGCCTATGACACTTAAGTTACAGAAAATCTTTTGTGGGATTCTCCTGTAGCCTAAAGTGAAACGTGATGTCTTGATTTCACCAACAGCCTTTTGCTCATCTGTGGCATTAATTCAGAAGTTTAAACCCTCCCGAGGATCATTCAGGTCAGACATTTCATTGGATTTGTGTACAGTTATTTGATGTCTCATGTCTTATAGACAATCTTATGGGAGTCCTTCACTGTTCCTCGGCTTCACAACTAACAACCGTAACTCCTGCTCAATAATCACAATAATTATTTTTAATGTGTTATATAATAATGTCAACACTTAATAACCAAGTGCCATTTATTTTTAAAACAATTATAGCACAAGCACACTTTTCTAGCAAAATATTTCATTAAAAAAAGGTTTTAGTGGTAAGTGGTAAATCAATTAATATTCTGTTCAAAATGATGACAAAAAGTATTTGGACACTTTCTGGTTGTCAAAGGTTTGTGGAACATGTCCATAAACTAAACCTACAACCACTACAAATGACTTTGAAACATGAAAAGCTTTAGTGTCATTTGCTTGGAAGTGGCACTTAAAGGGATAGTTCACCCAAAAATGAAAATGCTCTCATCATTTACTCACCCTCATGCCATCCCAGATGTGTATGACTTTCTTTCTTCTGCTGAACACAAATGAAGATTTTTAGAAGAATATTTCTGTTCTGTAGTTTCATTCAATGCAAGTGGATGGTGACCAGAACTTTGAAGCTCCAAAAAGCACATAAAGGCATCATAAAAGTAATCCACAAGACTCCAGTGGTTTAATCCATGTCTTCAGAAGCGATCCAATTGGTTTTGGATGAGAACAGACCAAAATATAACTCCTTTTCCTCTGTAAATCTTGACATCTGCAGTCTCCTTGGCGATCATGATTTCAAGCTTGATTACACTTCCTATACCGCCATCTTGCGCTCTGCGCATGTGTAAAGCACTAGGAAGTGAAATCAAGCTTGAAATCATGATGACCAAGGAGACTGCTGATGTCAAGATGTTTTTGAATTGTTAAGCTTGATCATACCCAGACTATAATACTTCAAAATATGAAAACAAATTATGATAGTTCCTACCTGTTTCTGCACCATGCTGTTGAAAAAAGCTGAATGATGTCACTTCTGGTTTATAATGTCTCATATTGGTGAAACCAACATTTTTATGGGCTGAAAGTGGTTGCTGTAATAGGGTTGAGTTCAGACTGAGGGACAAAACATGACAAAAAATCATGCAGTTTTTGGTAAAATATCTTTCTCAGCAAAGGAACACAAATAAATGTTTACATTAATTACAAAAATTATAGACTGTGCACATTTTTATTAATTTTCTTCTGTGTACAAATTCAGTGAAGTGCCTCAGGGACATGACAAACTGCTTGGTATAAAATAGAAAGAAGACATTCTTTCATGATAAAAATTGTTTTAATGAAATAATTCTTTTAATTCAAAAGTCTGGAGGACTGAAATATTACTTAATCCCAAGAATGTCCCAGTTTTAGTTTGTTTGTTTACAAAAATTACACAAATGTGTGATTTCCCTAACAGTGGTTCTGTATGTTGATGTCAAACATCTAGTTTCACAATTGTTCCTAATTTTCACAATTAGCTGAAAGACTATAAGCAGGTTCCATAGTGACATCTCCCCCCATGTTGTGTGACGGTACAGTCTTTTTTTTTTATGTATTTCATGTAAACCCAGTTTCTCTGTACTTGGGTCAAGAATAGACTGTGGAGGGCCAGGTAGCTGTGAATACATTCCTTCAATTTACTCTATATTGATGAAGGCCTTTGTTCATCTCTACTGGCCCAATCAGTGTGTCCGCAGGCAGCGCTCTCTGAGTGCTCCAGCATTATTCCAGCCACACATTCTCCATCGATCAGACACTTATCTGGTGGTCCCAGTGATTTTCTCACATACTCCACTTCCAGCACACTTATTAGACTATAAATATCAAAGATAAACTACAACCGTAACAGCAAACTTGTACCTTTGTGTCTTTATGATGATGTGTTCCCTGGATTTAATGGCTTCCCAGTTCAATAGTGCAATTTTTGTGTTCAATGTATTAAACTACAAACAGCTGGTTCCAGTCGTAATGTCTTGGTTTCCCAGGAGAGATTGATGAATCAATTTACTCTGAGGGCCCGGATGGACTAGATTGAAGGAGGAAAGATTTATGCTTCCCAATGAGGAACTGTTTGATTTGTTCTTCAAAGAGCTCAGAAGATGAACGCTGCTCAAATTATGGTGTTTATTGGTTTATAGGCTACCTCTGCTATTATGTCACTAACAGAAAAGTACCTAAAAGTGCCAGAATTTCCATTTTAAGAGAAACTAACCCATTAAGTGTGACTCAGGTTTCCATTTCTGGGACATGTACCATGGTAATAACATAGTTGGAAGTGCATTGGAGATGTAAATACTATGGTACATGAATATAGCAGGGTTTAATTCAATACTATGGTATGATTCAAATTACCATATAATATCATCAGTGTACCATTGTATCACCAAGGGGTGGTCAGAAGATAATATTAATATATGTAGAAAAATAGATGAGAGAAATGTATTTAGTGCACTATTTAAGTGCTAGTTTCTGTATAATGATGTGTAGACATTAGATCTAAGTATGTTAATGAATATACAGGGTATGCTTTCCATGAATAATAAATCTGAACCCATCAGCTGGATAAAAGCTTGTGGAAATTTAAGGGAGAATATATATGAACAATTTGTTTCAAGTGGTTGCTGAATGTCCTGTGGCTGTGCAATGTAATAAAATATCCCTTATTAGTATACAGCATGCACTTTCACTGTGCTTTCAAAATCTATGTAATATAATTATATATTTCTATCTGTCAGTGGTCTTTTAGAAGTGCATGGTACTCTGGATGGTGAAATTATTTATATGATAAAATCTCAGTTCAGCCAAACACCCTATATTTGGAAAGAATGGCCAATAATGTGTCTTGCCACATATTTGAGCAGTAGTTTACCACAAAAGTAGTGCTTGTTGTCTTGTTAAACATAATATAATTTTTCACCATTAACTATAAGGCAAATCATACTTTTTAGTTCTAAAAAGTTTTTTTTTTTTTTGCAGTATTTTACTGTAAAATTACATGTTGTCAAAAAGAATATTTAGAATTTTTTACTGTTTATGGTAACCCGTTAACCAAATGCCAAATATATATATATATATATATATATTATTATATATATATATATATATATATATATATATATATATATATATATATATATTTTTTTTTTTTTTTTACTGTAGCATTTTCACATTCTTTTTCAGTTAAATTTCCAAAAAGTTTTGCAGAGTACAGTATACAGTGGATATAAAAACTCTACACACCCCTGTTAAAACAGCAGGTTTTTGTGATATAAAAAATGAAACAAAGATAAATCATATCAGACTTTTTACACCTTTAATGTAAAAATTACAATGTATGCAGTGCCACTGAAAACCAAAGTGACACATTTCAGAGAAAATAAATAAAAATAAAAAACTTAGAATAACTTAACTGCATATGTGTGCACATCCTTTTATAATTAGGTATGTGGCTGTGTTCAGAATCAACCAGTCATCAAGCTAATGTGAAATAGTACACACCTGTCTTCACCTGAATTGACTCTGATTAACTCCAAATAAACCTCAGCTGTTCTTGTAGGATTTTTCTGAAATCTTCTGGGTTGCATGCTACTACAAGAGCCATGGGCCACAAAGAGCTTACAAAGCATTAATGGGATCTCATTGTTGAAAGGTATCGCTCAGGTGAGGGCTACAGTTTTTTTTTACAAGGCATTAGATATACCATGGACACAGTGAAGACAGTCATCAACAAGTGGAGAAAGTATGGCACAACAGTGACATTATCGAGAACAGGACGTCCCTCCAAAATTGATGAGAAGACAAAGAGAAAACTGGTCAGGGAGGCTGTCAAGAGGCCTACAGCAACATTAAAGGAGCTGCAGCTCTTTCTGGGAAGTACTGGTTGCTCCCTACATGTGACAACTATCTCCCATGTTCTTCATCTGTCTGGGCTATGGGGCAGGGTGGCAAGACCAAGTCTTTTCTGATGAAAAAAAAAACATCCAAGTCCGACAAAAACCTATATCCAGTCACCCAAAACCATGTGGAAAAATGTGTTATGGTCTGATGAGACCAATATTGAACCCAAAATTGTAAAAGGTATGTTTGGCGCAAAAACAACACAGCACATCAGCAAAAGAACACCATACCCACGGTGAAGCATGGTGGTGGCAGCATCATGCTTTGGGGCTGCTTTTCTTCAGCTGGAACTGCGGTTTAGTAAAGGTGGAGGAAATCATGAATAGCTCCAAGTACCAGTCAATTTTGGCACAGAACCTTCTGGTGTCTGCTAGAAAGCTGAAAATGAAGAGATCTTTCACCTTTCAGCATGACAATGATCCAAAACACACATCCAACTCAACAAAAGAATGGCTTCAGCAAAAAAAGATTAATATTTTGGAATGGCCCAGACAGAGCCCAGACCTGAATCCTATAGAAAATCTGTGGGGGGACCTGAGATACACAGGAGATGCCCTCGCAATTTGACAGATCTGGAATGTTTTTGCAAAGAAGAGTGGGAAAATATTTCCAAGTCAAGATGTGCCAAGATAATAGACTCTTATCCAAACAGATTGAGTCCTGTAATAAAAAGGGTGCTTCAACTAAGTATTAGTTCAGGGATGTGCACACTGATGCAGTTAGGTTATAAGTGTTTTTTAAATTTGTCACTTTGGTTTTCAGTGGCATTGCATAGGTTGTAATTTTTTACATTTAAAGGTGCAAAAAGTCTGATATGATTTATCTTTGTTTAATTTTTTACATCACAAAAACCTGCTGTTTTAGCAGGGGTGTGTAGACTTTTTATATCCACAGTATATACTTAAAATATTTGTAATATTTACATATTTTAATTTCATAACAAATTTTCATCAGATTGAATAGTTATCTTTATATGAAATGAATAAAAATTAAATATTTGTAATGTTATTAATATATATTTTTATTAATATACAGTATATACACTTATTTTTTGAGTTTTATATTATTTATATTATATTTTTATTTTTCATTAAAGAACTCAATTTGATGGAAATTTGATATGAAATTGAAATGTGCAAATCTTAAGAATAGGCGCATATATATATATTAGTATATACAGTGTTATATGTATATAATTTTATTCTATTTATTCTTTCATTTAATCTATTTCATCCATAATTTATCTATCATCTGTCTGTCTATCTATCTATCTATCATCTGTCTGTCTATCATCTGTCTATCTGTCTGTCTATCTGTCAGTCATCTGTCTGTCTATCTATCTATCTGTCTATCTGTCAGTCATCTGTCTGTCTATCTATCTATCTGTCTATCTGTCAGTCATCTCTCTGTCTATCTATAGAGTTGTATGGATTTTTCATTTTTTTTTTTACTATTGCTGATCAAGACTACTGTATATTTCTGCAAATCCGCTTATAGTCTTTGTAAGTTCAGCAGTATCTTGCATTGATTCAATTATTTCATTAAGCATAAATTATATAAACATTGGCTATTAATGCATTTCAAAAGTATCAAACCTCAGTTTTCTGCTTCGCAGTGCCTTTAGTCTGTTTTATGAGTTGTACTTTTCATGAATATATTTATTTTTTATTATTATTATTTATTTTATTTTTTTTATCTCAGATTTTTCATCACCATCATCTTCATCATCCAGAGAGCATCTCATTCTTAAGGTCATTTGTGTCTCTCATTGGTTCTTGTGACTGAAGGTGGGGTTTTAAGATCGCTTTTCCAAATCAAAGCTTTATGAGTTTGGAAAAGAGGGATTTGAAGTAGGCGATTCTCAAAACTCAAAATAACCCACAGAAAGCAGATGTGATGATGCGTGAACTCAGAGCGGCTCAGTATTTGAACAGCAGCAACATGTGGAGGAGAAGCGCTCAAGTTTCCTGACGCGCTCGCGACCAGATCGACAATCAGAACAAAGCGGCGCAAGTGGACGCCAAATCATGACGCTTGTCTGTGTTTGAACAATGTGTGGATTATTGTTGTTGTGACTAATATGAGTGGCCATGGCTTGGTGTGACCGTGGGATACAGGTGCTGCTGGCCACCGTCGGGGCTTTTGTGGCGTTTAGTTTGATGAGCATCGCGATCGGGACCGACTATTGGCTTTATTCTCGGGCTTATATCTGTAATGCCACCAACATCACCACGGACGAGACGCAGACGCAACCCAAGAAGGTCCACGGAGATCTCACGCACTCCGGGCTGTGGAGGATCTGCTGTATAGAAGGTAGGCAACCATATGTGTTCACATCTGTCTTTCTTAGAATTAAGTTAATTGTCTTCAGACAATGAAGGCTGGCTGTATTGTAAGGCTTTTGTTTCTTATCAGCATCCAAGTGAACTCAGAAATAGCAGATGATGCGCGAAAGATGTTGGAGTAGCGTGCGTAGTTCGTATTTAACGGTGTGATTGATTTAAATTTGTATGCAAAAGGGATTTAACGTATCTGGAAACACTCCAAAAAAAAAAAAAAAAAAACTTTTTCCTTCCCATCACAAATGAGATATCTATAATATCTCAACAGTTTCTCCTACAGAGCAAATGGAGACTTCTGCTTAAAGGTGCTGTAAACAATCGTTTTAATGAAATGACAAGCAGAAATATTACACTTGTTTCTGTGACAGCACTAGTATCTGTAAACTGAGGAAAAATGGAAGAACAAGAATTGGCCGCGGTCAGTTTGACGGTTGTCAATGCAAGTTGTGCTACTGTTGCTTTTAGAACTGTTAAAATCGCTTACAGCACCTTTAAATCTGCTTTTCCTCTGAGAACAAAAACACCAATAATCTCACATTAATCTCAAGTTTTTTGTTTTGTTTTTGTTTGTTTTTTTAAAAAAAGAGAGTTTAAAAAAAGAGATCTCAACAATGAGTTTATCTAATATCTCAGATTTGGCCAAGATTTCAATATAAGCTCACATTTCTAATCAAATTCTTCGAAGACCTATTCGATCCATATTCATTTCATAGCTATAAAATCTACCAATATGATCAGTAATTTTCTTAAATATGTCTATTTTTATGTCTCCCAAAGGAATTTTAAGAAAAACATCTGAGACTAAGTTGATTCTTAAATGAAACCTAAATCCATTAAAGGGACAGTACACCCAAAAATGAAAACATTTAGCCCATTTACTTGCACACCAATATGCTTATTACTCCCAAAAATCAGCTTATTTAAAAAATACTACAAAGCAAGAAATCTGCGTTTACATGAGATTTGAAATGATCGCATTATTCTCTGGTTTTGACGTCAACCCGTGAAGCGGCATGTGCACGACATTTGCATACATTTGATAAAGGCCAAAGTATACTTCGGTTATCCACGTTGGTGATCGCTTTGTGCACAGTATGCGTGGCACAAATTTCATCATCAGCACAGTCTGCTCACGGCCCAGATTTTCTCAACACTGTGTACATCGTCGGCGCTTGCACTTGCCGTTGATGCAGTGCGCATGCATTGTACGCGTTCGTATTCAATCGTGGTCAGAAGAGTATACTTTGAAAGGCAAGACGGTAAGAATGCTGGTAATGATGTTTGCATGCAACGCGTAATCGACAAAAAAAAATCTACCCGTGTTGACCGGTTTAATCTTATGTCGTTTATGACCTTACGATAAACTAGTCGTTTAATACGTTTACACGTTTTCGGTTTACATTTGAAGCATTTAACATGCATTTAAGTGCGCTCATGATCATATTCTCCCCCTCATTTTGTTCCGAACCGATATGATTTTCTTTCTTCAGTGAAACAGGCTGAATGTTTTCCTCATTCACTTTCATTGTATAAAAAAAAAAAAAAAAAAAAAAAAAGATGCAATGGAAGTGAATGGTGACTGAGGCTATTATTCTGCCTAACATATCCTTTTGTGTTCCACACCGGTTTGGAATGACAAGAGGGTGTGTAAATGATGGCAGAATTTTTATTTTGGGTGAGCTGTTCCTTTTATATAACTCGACATTCACTTGGAAAACACTGAAAATGCTTTCCATTTCTCTGACATAAACAAGTTTCTTGAATGGACAGAAAGGCGCAATCAGTCCAGAGGTTCCCTCATAAACCTCTTCATTCATTCATGTCTTTCTTGCATTTAATGCTGTTGCTTGGAAACAATATGTCTGAAATCGCTATGGTAACGTGGCTAATGTTTTAAAAATAGATGAATCTGTTGCTTCTTGCCATTGTCCATAGAAAAGAAAAAGGACAGACAGAGGAGAAAGAGACAGAAAGAGAGACATATGTTTTAATAACATATACAGTACCTGTGTATAAATTCAGCAAATTCCCTTAGCGTATGCAGTTTCGGCTTTGAGTGCTTTGGCACAGACAGTCAGAATGATGATTACATCATATTTGCGTACATAGGCTAAACAAGGACATCATAGGTGATGAATATTGGCAACTTACAACTTATCCTTTCTGAAAGTGTAATGATGGCATCTTCAGGCTTCAAATTAACAACAGATGTCTCCATATTGGTAAAGGAAAATCAACAGTTTGTCTTTCACAATCAAATAAATATTCGACACCGAATATTAATCGGTACCTACGTAGGATTTTGTCATTTTATAATGTTAAAAGATCTGATGACAGTGTATTCACCCAGAGAAAGAAGAAAGCAGCATCAGATGTATGTACAAAGAGGATAAATGAATGTGCAACAGAATCTGCACTTGTGCTGCTGATATTCAAAGCCAGAGAGCAGTGATCACAGTAGGCCATTTTTTTTATTAACATTGACCAGAAAAGAAAAAATGCATATGCCTTGCCAGTATAATAAAATTTCTGCTCGATTGCTTACTTTGAATACTTGTATTCTTCTGCGATCAAAATCTAATATATAAAATGTGTACATTTAAAAAAAGTATTTTTATATATGTAAATTATTGTATAAAATAATAATTAATTTTAAATATATATCATTTTATATAATTTATTAAAATATTAAAGTAAATATGAACATCTCATTAAAATATGTATATATATTCTCTGACCAAAATCTGATGTCTAAAATCAAATGTATAAGATACATTTAAGCAATATCACACTCGCAATCGTGCTATATGCTCCAACATAAGCACTGCTGTGATTGGCTGCAGGCACGAGGCCGCAGGCCAAGTGCCATAGGCAATCACAGCAGTGCTGATTTAGGGCCATATAGCATGATTGCGAGTGTGATATTGTTAATAAACAACAGTTCAATGAACAAATACATTTTAAACAATGAGGAAAAACTTAGTACAGTCACAAAAAATGCATTTGTGCATGGAACAACATTCTTACACGACGGAGCAGAATCTGCCGTTGCTGGTTTAAACCAAATTATTGTCCAAGCCTCTCAAAAACATCACTTTAGAACTAGTATCATGGCTTTGGCTGTTTCTAACAAGTTATTAGAGAAACGAGGATGTGTGTGTGTGTGTGTGTGTGTGTGTGTGAGAGAGAGTGAGTGAGAGAGTGAGCGATCACCTGTCTCTGCTGCCACTCCCAAGCAAAGATGCTTTAGTGTGTTAGTCAGCTTTCTGAAGATAATATCATTTTGGTGAAATTCATCCTATTTTCTCAGTGGAAAAATAGCCATCCAAGTGGGGGTGTTCCTCCCTATTTTGTGGTAGCCAGTGTTCAGGAGTCATTCACTATAGAAACCGCAGTCTCCTCCGCCATTTTAAACAGTATTTCTTCTCCAATGTGGAAACTCAGGTAAGAGGTAAGTGCCTTGAGTTTGTGAAATTAGTCTGTTGTGTCTCCCAGCTGTGATGAGCCTTAAAGCTAAAGATATTTCCCAGCTTTAGTAGTGTAGTAGTAATCCGAGAAATCATAGAGTGTCGATGAATGAAAATACTGACTGACTGGTGAAGCACGTCACCTCGGCTGACTCATTTACACACAAATGTTTTTTTGCTGCCACTGCTGGCTAAAATCTGCGATGTCACAAAAATAAATCTAAAGAGACACATCTAGTTTTTACACATCTGCACTGCTCTTACACTTTAGTTTAGAACGGCACGAACACGAGTAGAGTGATACAAATAGTGAAGCATCCGAGTGCTAATGTTCTGAGACATGAATACTCATTAAACGTCTCTTGTCCAATCAGATTCGAGGACTGGAACTAACTGTTATATAACTGGAACCAGATTGGACAAGAGACATTCAATGAGTACTGATTGGACAAGAGACAAGAGTGCACTTAGTCTAGGCTCAAGTGGGTTTGGTGAAATTGCATGTGCGAAGCGCTAATGGGATGCGTCCAGTGCAATTTAATTCTGAGGTTCTTCTCCGGATATTGCAGCGTCTGCATCCTATTATATTGTACATTCCCTGTCAAGCACCAGCGATAGAAACAAAGACAGCGCATTCATATGAAGTTATTAGAATAAATGGACTGTATGAAATTAATTAGAAGAATAGAAATATGGACTTATGTTCTTTTGTGCATTAACTGAATCCTTGTTAAATGTCTTGCATCCTTGAGTCCTTGTTTTGTTTTTTTGCACACACTTCACTTGTACCAGACAATTTTGCTTTAAAAATGTTATTCATTTATTTAAACATGAAAAACTTTAACCAATTTTTTTTATTATTCAAATTACATTGTAAACTATAATTAAAAAAATATTTAAAATAATGAAGTGTTAAAAATAATTGTATAACCATCTCCCCAATTACAAATAATTTACCCTCTCTAACTTCTTTCACTGGCCCATTTTGCAGTGACTTAAAAATCAATCTAAGACAATAGGTGGAAAAATACCAATACAAATTTAATCATAAATACAATTGTAAATATAAACACAACAGTAATAAGAATCGAAACATAAACCATGATCTCGAGTACATGGTTTTACAAAAATACTCTACAATAGTAGATTTTAACGGCTACAATAGTGAGTGGGTAGCATTGTCGCCTCACAGCAAGAAGGTCACAGGGTTCGAGTCCCGGCTCAACTTGGCCTTTCTGTGTGGAGTTTGCATGTTCTCCCTGTGTTCGTGTGGGTTTCTGGGTGTTCTGGTTTACCCCACAAGTCCAAAAACATGCAGTTTATGTTAATTGGAGACTCTAAATTGCCTGAGGGTGAGAGTGTGAATGTCTGTGTGTGTTGCCCTGGCCACCTGTCCAGGGTGTTACCCTGCCTTCAGCCTGAGACAGCTGGGATAGGTTCCAGGACAAGTGGCGATGGATGCACATGCCCTTTTTTTTACCACCTGCTGGTGGAATCTAAAAATTAAATGCAAATGCTCTTAGCTCTCACAAAAATTAGATAAGATGTTGCGCACAGAAATAGAGCCTAGATAGATAGATAGGTAGATAGATCCTTGAGCTTTACCTTGAGATTTGAACTATACAAACAAAATCTAATCCAAAAATAAGTAAATAATAAGTAAATAAGTAAAATATTCCTTGCCTTCAGCCCTGAGTAGTGAATGGATGTGGATCTATGCTTATCTCTTTGTTTGTAAGATTAGGGAGGATTGGAAAGGAAAAACTGTCACTTTGCCATTCTCAGTTTGCGCAACAGATCTGTAATTAAATGCAGCGGCTGAAAGGCCAGAGAGTCTCTAATTAGCCACCGGCTCTGACTTCCATCACTGATCCACACTGAATAACAGAGCCATAACGAGCATTGAGATCAAGCCAGGAGCACTCGCATCATTCTCTCCACTTTTCCTGCACTAACCTCTGTGGGATCAAATAAACCAGTAGTGTTTGCCAAGAGACATATGATGTAAACACAACACAGCTGTAAGCTGCTGCTTCAAAAGTAGCTTTTAAGTGCTGTTTCCCAAGGCAAGCATCACTATTGCCCAGAGTCTACATTTGTTCAAACCTTTAACTTTAAGTGAAGGCGGCTCGTGATACACATTAATTGAGTCACATCCACACATCAGAAGCTTGCTGAGCATATCAGTCTTTTGAGGAACAGCAATTAACAACAATAATAGGTGAAATATTGGAGAAGGTTTTCCAAACGACAACTAAAACTGCGTTCCAAACAGGATAAATCACTCTCCGAAGGGCACTTTGAAGGGAGAACAATCATGATAGTTATGCTGTAGGATCACTTCAAACAGAATTTCCAATAATAATGACTTAAAAATTGAGTTCTGAATGACCCTTATTTGTGAGCCCCACACCATTTAGCCCTCCAAAGCTCTCACCGTGGATGGTAAAGTCTTCGAAGGAAATAGTGCTCAGGGATGATCACTTCAGAATGGAACGCACCCTCAAATATGCAAATACTGTAGAATTTAGGTTTGTAGACATATGGATGGCAAAATCAGTGAGACACGTTGTACTTGTAACATGCAGTAGTATAGTAACAGGCTATATCTCTCTTTCAAAGCATGTCAAACTAGTGGTTCACAAAAATGAGGCAAACTGACAAAAACAGTTAATTTAAAAACTAAAAATAAAGTGTTTCAAGTAATAAAAGAGATACTAAGAATAAACAGATATGCAAGCAAGCCAAGTTAAAATCATTCATATTGTACACTACATTGCACTGTAGTCACATTTATTTAATATTTATTTATTATGCTGTCCAGGTGTTAATTTATTAATAATGTAGGATATCAGAGGCAGAATAATTGCTGGCAATATGACTTCAATCTAGAAACCCCAACCTTTTAATCCTGGAATTCCTCAATGTCATAAATTAAAAGAATCTGTTGACTAAGGCATCAAGAAACCTAGCTGATGCTCACATCTGGCCAATAAAACTAACTAAGAGACTTGTCCAGATTGCACATGACTTGAGAACTTCTCTGCAAAGAGGCCCTAAATGCAAAGGTTACGGGCAATAAAAGACAGAGAACACACTCCCTGGAATTCCTGAGAAAGACTCCGAACACACTCTGTTTTGTCCTCCGATACAAACCAATTTGCTACACTTAGACTCATCAGATCACGAGACATCATGATTATTATTATCCTGCAAACAGCAGCTAAAAAGGAATCCATGAACGCTGTACTTCGCTGAGTTAACCCTCTAAAATGTACAGAATGCAATTAAACCCACAATGTACACAATACCTAGCCTTGCTAGATAATTCTTAAAATGACTCTATGACCTGTGATCACTGTTATAACTGACAAATTATTAGAGCCTGATGTACCTTTTAAAATGTGTATTGATTTGTAATCACTTAAAACTTGCAAATCAATGATTATCATTTTTAATCTTGTATTATTCATCTTATTCTACTAAGAATGATATCTATTTAAGGCTTAACCTGATAGTATACCCTGACAATCAGGTTTCTCATAATGTGTAATGTTTTATCAATGTTGTAAAACCAATGAATTAACCAGTATGATTTGTAACCAGGGATTTTCATGTTTTGTTACTTACACATATAATAGTAATGAAAGTATGTCACATTTAGTATGTAAATGCTTTCTGGTTTACGTAGAGAATGTTGATGACAACGAATGTCATGTCTCTTGCACTGTTTTCAAGATATAAAAGTTCATGATTAAACATTCACTATTTTGAGCAGGAAGGATGTAAGGATTCTTCACACAAAGGATTGTAAATCAACTTTGAAAAGGACAGACCAGTTGACCATGTGACTCTGAAAAGTCACTTCTGAATGGCTCAAGACACCTTTGGGGTGCAGCCAATTTCAGTTCAAAAAGTTTCCTACCGAGGAGCATCTTCCTTCTGCTCTCCTCCTCTTCTGCTCTTAGAACTGCTCTTGGAACGGTCTCTTGCTCTTCAGCTCATCCTCCGTGCCATGTAGAGTCCAAGGAAAAACTCGGGACACAAAGTCCCGAGGAAGCCTCTCACTCTCTGCTCTACAGTTCACGCACCCAACGGGAGTCGTGAGTCTTCCTTGCAGAAGGCCTCGCTTCAAAGCCCACCTCATCATCCATCAAGACAACAAACTATCAGAAATCATAATAGAGTCCAAGACATCAACGAAACGAACTTCTTCAAACGCCAAAGAACTAAGCAACACAAGGAAATGCAACGCAAGGAAACACAACGCAAGGAAACGCAACGACACGCAAGCACATCTCCAGACTTTTGCTCAAAGTGCTGGTGTATTAGTTAAATACTTTGGTTAATCCGATTGCAAATCGAGTTGGACTCAAAAAAGGATAAATGGTTCTTAAGGCATTGTCAACAGACTCCATAAAGTTCATTTTCTCTGTATTGATCATTTATTTCACATTCTGTCATCACTCAACAACCTGTTTCATGTTTTATGTGTTAGATTGGTTTATGTTTAGAATAGCAATAAAGTTTGTCTGTATACAAAGATAATTTGACTGTGTTATATTATGATAAATAATCACATCCCTGTTTTTAAAAGATTTCACTTCAAAGCTATACCTAAAATATGTGTGATATTATTTTTAATAAGCCATGAGAATAATATGACTCCAATAAGTGAATTAATCATAATTCCCTTATTAAAGCTAATTCCTTACAATAGAAATTGTGAGCGGATACAACGAGACTTGTATTACGATTTTAATGGTGGAGAATTTTATTCAGACAAATAATCTAGTTATTTGTCATTTATCTAATTTATAATGGTTGTCGAACACGACTAATTCCATTTATAAATTTCCTCACATAATAATGTAGAATAAGAACAGTTTAATTCCTAGCTCACACATGCTAAATTTCCTTACATATAATGGTGGGGGTACGTGGGCATTTTAACCTATCCCGTGTACATTTATACTACCAAATGTCCTACAATAATATATGGAAATAATTCCACTTTTGTGTCAGAATGCCTTTTCTGACATAATTTGACTGTCCAATCAAACAATGAGTTAAGAAGAATATTGAAAGATTAAATATAAGGCTTGATATTACTTCTGATTAAGTCTGTCAACACATTAAAAATTGATATTGACCTCAGGTGATCATGGGATATGGTATTCCATGCAATGTGCGCTGGTTGTATTTTGAATATTTTGGCAAATGAAGCTACTGTAGTACATTATCATTCAAGTTTGGAATCACAATGAAATTTGTATGCTTTTGAAAGAAAATTATACTTTCCACCAAGAATGCTTTATGTTAAGACACAAAGATTTTTATAAAGACATTTATAATGTTACAAATGACTATTTCTGTTTATAAACATGCTTTATTCCTCAAACTTTGTTTATCCAAGAATCCTCCACTAGAAATGACTAGTATGGAGTTACGACTGCTGAAAATGGGGCCTTGCCATCTAAGACTGAAACGATTAGTCGACGTTATCGACAACATCGACAAAAAATTGCCGACAAAAATTTTCGTTGTCGAATAGTCGTTTGATGTTATTTAATGTAACATGAGATCAGATATGAAACTAATGATGGTGCTTGAGAGCAGCACTGCAGCTCACGCCTGACTGAGTAGAGGAAGAAGACACAGCTCACAGTCCAGATGCACTCTAAACTTTCCAAACAGCTTCAGGTGATGTAGATCGCAAAGTATGAGGGAATTATACTCAAATACCAAATAAGTAAATACAGAAGCACACTCGCTGTGGAATAAGTGGAGCCGGAGCTGACGCTAAGCATAAACAACACTTGCGTGTCGAGCGTCTTTAAAGGAAACACCCTGGAGTTACATCTTTAATGCAGTTATATTTAACGCATTATAGCTTTATTAAAGTTCAAATAATAAGGAAACTGGCATTTCTCTGTGCGGTCAGCGCCTCTTCTATGAGTTGCGCGAAGTGTCCCGATCTAAGTGGGAGAGATTGAAACTGCACCTGGCTGATGCGCACTCTGTTGCGGGGACCTCATCCATCGAGTGCGTGCCCTAAAGCAGCAAGATTATAACGCGATGGCAACTTATTGAATCATAATATATGTAACTGTGCATTTCTTATCATGAAGAAAATTGGCAAAATGCAGCTTTATTAATAAGAAAGAGTTTGTTTTTTTGAGAGTTAAAGATGGATTGAAGTGAATAGAAAGATGAGAGAGGGTAGTCTTCACACCATTATACACTGCAACAAAATTCATTTTTGATTTGTTTTTGTTTTGGCTTGTTTTCCAATATAAATATCTAAAACTCCTTTTAAAAAAAGATGCATTCACCTGAGAAGCAGCATATAAGATATTTAGACTTGCTTTTAGAGAATAGATCTTGAATAAAAGTAGATTTTGTCTTTACTGCACTGGCAGAAGTATAACCAAGTGAAAAAATACACTTATATACAAAATACACTTATATTTAAGATACATTCTCTTAAAGCACGTCTAAATATATGATATGTTGCTTCTCAAGTAAATGTATCTTGTTTTTTAGGATTTTAAATGGAAAACAAGACAAAAACACTTGATAACAATAGGATTTTTTGCAGTTAATTTATTTTACTGAATTAAACATAATGAAACGTTTATTTTTCCCTTTAATTCAGTGAATGTCATTTAGAGGTATTTTTAAAAGATGAATTTGTCCTCTTTATTGTTAGCAAGCATGTTTAATACAACCTTTTACACTACCGGTCAAAAGTTTTGAAACACTCATTCTTTATTATAATTTTTTTTTCTTCACATTTTAGAATAATAGTAAAGTCATCAAAACTATGGAATAACATAAATGGAACTATGGGAATTATGTTGTGACTAAACAAAATCCAAAATAAATCAAAACTGTGTTATATTTTAGCATCTTCAAAGTAGTCACCCTTTGCCTAGAATTTGCAGACATGTACTCTTGACATTTTCTCAACCAACTTCTTGAGGTATCACCCTGGGATGCTTTTTAAACAGTATTGAAGGAGTTCCCATCTATGTTGGGCACTTATTGGCTGCTTTTCTTTATTATTTGGTCCAAGTCATCCATTTCAAAACTTTTTTTAAATTTTTTTTATTACATTTAGTTTTATAATGAAATAAATTAATATGGTGGCACAATTATATTTTTGTCTACAAAACTAATTTCAAATATTTAAGCATACGCCTTCAGATCAAAAGATTTTTAAGATCATGAGAAACATTTCAGTCAAGTGTTTCAAAACTTTTGACTGGTAGTGTAAGTCGGGGCACAAGCTGAATAGTCGGTTTAGAGCTAATGATTAATCGTTGCAATAATCGCCCGAATAGTCGAATAATCGTTCTATAATCGTTAGATTAGTCAATTATCAAAATAATCGTTAGTTGCAGCCCTATTACCATCACAGGTTTTTGAATTTTTAAATAAATAAATTTGTTTTATTTAGATTACCATTATATTTCAAATTACTAATGTTTGTGGCAGTATTTTTACACAGTATGATGCATCCTTGGTGAACAGAAGCATCCATTTCTTTCAAAAACAAAAATGTTGTAGTGATTCCAGACTTTGGAATGGTAGTGTAGATCATCAAGGTACTCCGTGCATGCAGAAAATTCACATACTGTGCACAGTAGGCTATACATACTGCAAAACAACATATAGTTGTATGCCATTGCGAACAGTCCAAAAAAACTTATTACGAGGGATGCTAAAACATGCATTTTAAGGTCATGGGTGGTAGTTTTCCACAGTGATTGGAAACTAAAATTTTAGGCTATTTTTTTGCATCTTTTGGGTGGGTTTTAAGCAGACTTTGGGCTGGACCTGGCAACCCTGTCTAAAAATGATGTGCACACAAAATAAAAGACAGTTTAACCAGTGAAGCAGTCAGAACATTGTTGAAAATAGCCTTGTTGATCAGCGGGGTAAAAATCATAATACAAATAATAGTAATTGGCATACCTAGCCTAAAATAGTAATTTTCTAGGCGACTTACGCAGAGCATTCATTTTTGATGAGCAAAATGAACGTCAACATAGCCCGATGAGGGACTTGACTCACCAAAGGCGACTTTAAAAAGCCCGCTCGGTGGGAAAATAACTTGCAAGCATGCACAGATTTAAAGAAGACTCAAATGTAAAAACATCCATAGCGACTTGCAAGCCAACGTTTTGGAAATCCGCTTCCTGCACCACCACCAAAGTGATTTCCATTGCTCGTCTTGCAAGAGGAAATTTTTCTGTGCCTGCCGCGAGTGAGAGGGAAGAAACATGTGCAGCCTGATGTGAAATAAAACTTTATATACATCTGCTCCAGACAGTGTTGGGCAAGCTACTCAAAACATTTTGCTAGCCAAGTTAAAAGCTACACCTCAGAAAAAGTAGCAAGTTACACTGCAAAAGTATCTCGCTATATTTAAGCTACTTTATTATTATTTTTCAAAAAGATGCACAGAGCATACTGTCATAGACAAAGAATCTCATCACATGATGTTTATCTAAGCCATGGTACAGTGCAGTGCAATTAGGGTTGCCACCCGTCCCGTATTTAAAAATAAAATTATGCGTCCCGTATCGAATCTATATGGGACGCAATTTGTCCCGTATTGGGACAAATTCCCTGACCAAAAGCTGGTCAGATGGCGTCACGGTGAAATCTTTCCAGATCGCTAATTTAACATTGATATAAGTTGGATAATGTGCCTATGGTGGGTAACAATTTTTATTAATAAGGCATATTAACTCAACGCATTTATTGCTAAAACTGTGGAGGATGTGACTGGGGGCTGAAGGGTGTGGAAAGAACCTTAGGCACATAACATTTTTGGAGTTTGATGGTGGCTTTTAAAAGCCCTGGAACGAATTCCAGATATGAACTGTCAATCGACAGCGCCTGTATATCACCAACCCGTTTGACTGAGGCCAAAGCCAACAGCAGTACAGTCTTTAAAAAGAGCACACGTAACTCAACAGATTCCAATGGTTCGAACGGGGTGGTCGTGAGCGCCCTCATCACCAGATTTAAGTCCCATGTTGGAACTGTAGCAGGGCAAGGGGGTTCAAGCACCTCGCTCCCCTAAGGAACTTTATGATCAGATCATGCCTGCCTTTAGAGGAACCAGCCTCTGGGGCATGAAATGCCGATATGGTCGCTACATAGACCTTACGCGTTGAGCAATTCTGCTCATCCTCAGAACCGTCAGAG
This sequence comes from Myxocyprinus asiaticus, assembly GCF_019703515.2. NCBI lineage: Eukaryota > Metazoa > Chordata > Actinopteri > Cypriniformes > Catostomidae > Myxocyprinus > Myxocyprinus asiaticus. Next base: position 9,264,005 of record NC_059356.1, on the reverse strand, counting down.
GATGAAGTTTCCATTCCCCTGCCATCAGTCCCTGGCATGACAGCATGTCTGCTCTGCGGTTCAGACAGCCCGGAACATATTTCGCTTGCAGGGAGAGGAGATGCCGCGCTCACCACACACATTGCGCCAGGCTCATCATTGTTAGCACTGACATATTGTCTGACCGAATCAGAACCTGATGATTCACTATGTCGGAATGGAAAAGCTTTCACAGCTAAGAAGACAGCTAGCATTTCCAAGCAGTTGATGTGCTACGCCTGTTTTGCTCCTGTCCAAGTGCCGAAAGCCGGGTGTCCATCGCACAGCGTGCCCCAACCCATGTTGGATGCATCCGTGATCACCGCTTTTCATCTGAAAACCTGACCCAGCATCACACCCTGCTGATAAAGGTCTGGAGCTGTCCATGGTGCTAGAGCAGCCAGGCAGCGGCGAGTCATGGTGATGCGCATGTGTCCCCAGCGTCAGGCGTGACTCAGTACATGGTGTTCGCTACATAGATCCTTTTACACAATCTTATCAATTCCCAATGGATAAAATGGCGTCCCGCTTCTTTTCTTTTTCATTTAAAGGTTTGCTCAGTATTATTTTTTTCCTCATTTAAAAAGTTTTACAAGTAATTTTGAAACATATGGATAAAATCATGACCATTCACATGAGATGAAGACTCTAGTCATATCAGTAATCTTATAAAAGCTGTTTTACAATGGGCAGGGGTGCCCTCATGGGGGCTGCCATTTTAGAGTCACATGACCAGCTGAATACTACTCGCTTAATATCAGTAACTGCCCTGTTATTGGACACTTTCATTCATGGATTAAATTAATCCGGGTTTACTGTGCATAGCGAATATCTACAATGGCATCTGAAACTGAAAACTACTGTGTTTGTGATGATGCAGCATCCAGGCCACTAGGTGTCACTGTAGGCCAATGTAAGCCACTTCGACATCAAAAAATTACTGTACCTTTAATGTCCTTTTCACATAGAAATATGTCACATTAAGAAAGTAATATGGGATGCTTATATGTTTGCATCTGTTGTCTATCACATTCAATTCAGCTTACATCCGAACCGAACATCATGAAAATACGGTTTCCAAATACCAGTATGTTGTCCAAAATTTAACCAGTTCTGACTAAGAACATAGAAGTTCAGGTAAAGAGCCACTCAGACTGTTTGGTTAATGGGTGCTGTTTATTGGCCCAGTAACTGAAGCAGACCCAGCCTCATAAAGACAAAATAAAGACCCTCTCTTGACTGACACGGAGACACATCAGAGAGTGAGAGCAAGAGAGAGAAAAACAAGTTGTTTTTAGCTGTAAATTATGTATCAAAGGTATTTACTTGGTACTTTAAGGCATTTAAAATATACCATGTTTTTACCATGGAATATCCTGAAAACCATAGTAGTACCATGGTACGTTTCCAAATAAATAAATAAAACCCAACCAAGTGCCATGGTACTTTTCTGCAAGTGTTTATAGGCTGAATATGTGGCATAATGTTTCAGTTGTAATCAGGTGCATTGTTTTTTATATATTGTTCTTTTTTTTTAAGAGTTTTATTTATTTTATACAATGAATAGACTACAAAACACATTCCCCACTTTTTCAAACCTATTCAATGCTAATTAATTTGCTCCTTTTATAACACCAGACCCAATTAATGGCATGCTTGGCCACACAAAAGCTGTGTCACATGGAATAGACTTGTAGAAAAAGGAGTAGAAAAGGAGTAGGAAAAAAGAGTTATTTACCTCAAGCACTGCATTGTGGGAAAAAGGAAATAACATCTGTCTTTGGAGGAAAAAAAAGGTAAGCATTACAATGTGTTTGAGTTACAATACTTTAAGTACTCAAAGCATGTGTGCAGGCCAGGACAATTTATAGCATATAAAAAATAAATAAAAAATACAAGAAAATGATGGCAGAGTTCACAGAGGTGAAACTTTATTATTATTCAGCATTAAATAAAAACTCATTAACATGTCAGTTAACCCACTTATCCTGCGTGGGTCACATCAGTATGTCTAAGACATCTTTGTGCCATGCCGTAAAACAGTGAGTTATGATGTGCTCAATAATACACATTTCAGGGGATTACAATTAAAATGTACTGCAGACATACAATGGCATGCAAAAGTTTGGGCACCCCTGGTCAAAATTTCTGTTACTGTGAACAGTTAAGTGAGTAGAAGATGAATTGATCTCCTAAAGGCATAAAGTTAGAGATGAAACCTTTTCAACATTTTAAGCAAGATTAGTGTATTATTTTTGTTTTGTACAATTTTAGAGTGAAAAAAGGAAAGAAGTACCATGCAAAAGTTTGGGCACCCCAAGAGATTTGAGCTCTCAGATAACTTTTACCAAGGTCTCAGACATTAATTAGCTTGTTAGGGCTATGGCTTGTTCACAATCATCATTTTGAAAGGCCAGGTGATGCAAATTTCAAAGCTTTATAAATACTCTCACTCCTCAAACCTTGTCCCAACAATCAGCAGCCATGGGCTCCTCTAAACAGCTGCCAAGCACTCTGAAAATTAAAATAATTGATGCCCACAAAGCAGGAGAAAGCTATAAGAAGATCGCAAAGTGTTTTCATGTAGACATTTCCTCAGTTTTTAATGTAATTAAAATGGCAGTTAACAGGAACAGTGGATGTCAAGTTGAGGTCTGGAAGACCAAGAAAACTTTCAGAGAGAACTCCTCGTAAGATTGCTAGAAAGGCAAATCAAAACCCCCATTTGACTGCAAAAGACCTTCAGGAAGATTTAGCAGACTCTGGAGTAGTGGTGCACTGTTCTACTGTGCAGCGACACCTGCACAAATATGACCTTCATGGAAGAGTCATGAGAAGAAAACCTTTCCTGCCTCCTCACCACAAAATTCAGCGTCAGAAGTTTGCAAATGAACATCTAAACAAGCCTGATGCATTTTGGAAACAAGTCCTGCAGACCGATGAAGTTAAAATATAACTTTTTGGTCGCAATGAGCAAGGGCTGGAAAAGGAAAAGGGTGCAGAATTTCATGAAAAGAACACCTCTCCAACTGTTAAGCACGGGGGTGGATCGATCATGCTTTGGGCTTGTGTTGCAGCCAGTGGCATGGGGAACATTTCATTGGTAGAGGGAAGAATGGATTCAATTAAATACCAGCAAATTCTGGAAGCAAACATCCCACCATTTGTAAAAAAGCTGAAGATGAAATGAGGATGGCTTCACACCTCAATGATCCTAAACACATCTCAAAATCCACAATGGACTACCTCAAGAGGTGCAAGCTGAAGGTTTTGCCATGGCCCTCACAGTCGCCCAACCTAAACATCATTGAAATCCTATGACTAGACCTCAAAAGAGCAGTGCATGCAAGATGGCACAAGGATCTTATAGAACTAGAAGACTTTTGCATGGAAGAATGGGCAAAAATCCCCAAAACAAGAACTGAAAGACTCTTAGTTGGCTACAGTAAGTGTTAGTAAGGGTTTACAAGCTGTGATACCCCCCCCCCAAAGCTCATCAGATAACTGCATTTTCACATATTTTGCTGGTGTAAAGTCCAAGAAAACCATATACTTTATGCAATTATAGCCCCCATTCAGTTTCATCGATTTGAAAAAAGATGTAGTGTAAGTGAAAAAGACTGAGGCTGTCACTGCCTAACATTCTGCATAGCATCTCCTTTTGTGTCCAAGGAAGAAAGTAGAAACATTTGAAAATAGATTTTTTTGTCTATTACCCCTTAAGAATAAGCAAGTAACCCCATCATGTGATATGTGAATGGTATAAATGAGTCAGTGCCCTTAGCGTAGGAGTTACATTAAAAATAATGTGTTTTGATTAGATGCCAAGGGGGCCAGCTTGTGGAAGTGATGACATCAAAGTAATCAGTGCTGCAAAGAAACAGATTTTTGCAGGACAGAACATAGCAGTTCCTTCAGAAAGGTGTGGGTAAATTTAAGTCAACAACTCGACAACAAAGTTTCACCAAAGAACCTTTATACTTTTGTCAAGACAAACAGGCACAATATATGGCAAGTCCTTGGCCTATGCAATAATGACAAAAAAGTCCAAGACAAACATCCCAACAGTGACAGCTCAGAATACAGCTCAGACGACATTCATTCACGAGTGTCAAGATCAGTCACAAATCAATGCTATGACATACAGTTTGAGATCAGTCTCTTTTATAAGAGATGGCTACAAATTTGGCCTGAGAAAGATGTTTACAGTGAAAAATCACTCAACACATATACACCATCAAAAGAGAATACACCATCTTGAAACGTGGAGCATGGATCTTGAATGAAGAGATATGGAAAAGCATCAAGTCCTCATGTACTCTAAGATTCAGGAAAGCAAATGTTTATCCAAATGTTGCATCTCACTATATAGATATAATTGGGCACTGCACTGAGTGTGATGCACAACTGTCTATAACAGTTGAGACTATGCCAGTGGCTGACAAACCAGTTGTGCTTAAGTGCATGTTCCAGAATGCTGATGACAGTCTCCACACTGGGAAAGCAAAGCGCAAGTTATCGACAGATCTGAGAACAGAAGTGTCTAAAGAACTCTGGGAGGGACGAAAACCAGCACATGCATGGCAAGCAGCAGAGGCTTGCAAACTGATGGATGTTGGTGACCCAGAGTCAAGCCACCTACCAAATCTGGCAACATTAAGAAAAGCCAAACAAGAGATGAGTGACAAAGAGCTTGGGACTGGGACACAATCATATCACTACATCTGCTCAAATACAGTGTAACCCCACAATGGAAGCATTCATGACATTGGCCATGATACGTTTTTTTGCCATTCCTGGACACCATCACCATATTCAAACATGAAAGCCTCCCTATCCGAATGGACCGCTTTGTCATTCATCACCTTGAATTCCTTGAGGGCAACATGAGGCTCTCCTCTGCACCAGTGAAGACAACAGAGCACACTGAGACAAAGAATCAAAAGACTAAAACAAACACTGACCATAGTGAGCAGGATCCAGACGTTACATCACAAATAGTGGAAGACGACCCTGTTGAAAACTGGAAAGGCCTCAGTGTTCTTCCCAAAAAGCAACTGTCCTATCTGACCCCTTGCACAGAGTGGCTGCATGCAGACACAAACCTGAAAATTAATCTCATTAAAAATGGCAGCTACCAGGCAAAAACACCTATTAGAGTTGACAAAATGCTCATAAGTGTCATTAATACCTGTGCTTTTGACTCATTTTGCCAGTGCCTTTGCTCTGCTTTCTGTGACAGTGGATTATTCTGCAGTAATTTCAAAAAGGAGCATCCAAAAAGGAATTGTTTGATTTGGTCAAGACCATTGTCACAAAAGGAGTCAGAAAAGAGGTGTATGCAAAGAGGGCAAAAATGCTGTTCGAAATGTTTCAATGTGTTCACTTAAAGTCAGGTGTGAGGCAGGTAGATGCAAATTGCAATGTTGTAAACCTAATATCATTGTAGGGCTTTACTGGTTGTTTAGATCAGTGTTACTATCAGAAATAATTAATAATTATTTCTGTAGTTATTAATCAATATTTAAATTAATTAATTGGATCTAACTCATTAAAACCTCATATGGGACTCCAGTAAATGTAGTGTGCTAAGTTTAGGAGCGGGTTTGGTTATTAGCAATAATTAATAATTATCAAAGATCATTATTAATTATTAAAATCAATAGAACATTGATGAGAATCAATGTTAGCTTTTTTTTAATCCTTTAAATCAACAGTTATCAAAGATAATCGTTAATTGTTAACGTCGATGAAACATTAATTAAAATTAACACTATCTTATTGATCATTCAAATTCAATCAAAGATAATTATCAATAATCAAAAATCAATAGAATATTAATAAGGATTAACATTGATGGGGCACCACCCTGAAATCAAGGATTAATAACCGAATATTAAAACAGTCTCAATATTAGATTGTTTTCTTAGGAAAATCGACATCCGAAGAATATCGATTTTCGGGAAAAAAAAACAATGAATGAAGGTTTGAATCCGAGCACTGACATCCCGTCAGCATGACACAGGCGTATGCAAAACAAACCAAAACACTTCTCTTTGTAATATAAACAAAGTTTATTTATGCAGTAATATCAATTAATAATTAATACAATGCAGTCAATAAACTTCTGACTTACAACTACAAACTAAACAGTGATATGATTAGATATGGAAATAAAAATAATCCTATAACACATAGGGTGTGTGTGTGTATCAGTGTGTGTGTGTGTGTCAGTGTGGTTAGTGAGAGAGAGAGAGAGAGAGAGAGAGAGAGATTATTAAGTGACAGCCCGAAAGCTGATTTTGCGATAGCTGGAGATAAAGCAGCTGTGTTCATCACTCAGAGACGCGGTTTTACGAGCAGGGCTCGTAAAAGTCCTGCGTTATTTGACTCTAATGGATGAACTCCGTTTCTGTTTCACCCGCGATGGCGAAAATGCACAACAATCCAATATGGTTGGATCACAATACAGCAAAACAAATTCGTGATAATTAATACCCTGAGTATTAATAATGAGCGGACATGGCGGTCCGTAAACTGTACAAGCAAAAACCTTGAAACACAAGAATAACACGCTATAATATTCTATCTCTGCCCAGACGTAACCTCTTACTTGAATCGTATGAGGACAGAGGTAGAATGTGTTTTCCTCCGTCCTTTAACTTTGACCCGGTTTCTTGAGGCTCGTGTGATGACGAGAGGTCGTTTCCTCGCGCTGTCGGCGGGCGGTACGGCTGTTGATTCTCAGAGGGCGGTACGGCTGTTGATTCTCGGCAGGCTGGCGGAGAACTCAGAAATGTCGACTTGATTGAAGATGGAAGAGAAATCTTTAATCTCTTCACTTCTGTAGGCCAACGGATGAAGATGCGAATTGCTCGGCGGTCTCCTTCGGATCCGTTAGAGTGTTCGGTTGAACACAGAGTAATCTCAACTCGTCTAGCGAGATGGAGATTGTATGGCCACAGTTTCAAGTCGGACATTACTTCCTTAAGCCACGAGGTTGCACCAGAGAGCAGCAAAAAGCTACGTCCGTGTTCGGTGAACAAAGTCGCTGGAAGCAACTCTGGAAGCATTTCAGAATTATTTGAAGTCCTGATGATGTCATGTTTGAGGGACGTTCTGTGGTGTGCCTCATCCAATAGGAGTTGAGAGCTCGATCCTTTAGAGGGCAAGGCTTCATGGATCTGTAGTCTGTTTTGGACTCCCTTTGTTTGATTTTGGCACGATTTTTATCAGTAAAATTAAGACTTAGAAGGTGGGGGCTTGAGTTATGTTTTTATGACTGTTAGGCCTGCCTTTGTCTTCTATCTGAACACATGAGGCCCAACAACATCAACAATGAAGGAAGTACCAAGTGCAACAATTTCGACTGAGTGCTCTTCTCCTTACTGCAGTCAACGTACAAGATCATAAAGGACAATCCCTCTCCTACCAGTCAATGTAGATATGCTACAAATTCAGGGAATGAAAAAACTCCAAAAAGCACTGGAAGATGGACTACACCTCAATAGGTCCAAGTGTCTGAAGCCACTGAAGTCACCTGAGGACTGCCCAGAAAGCTGGAAGATAATGGATGAGCCTCTGCAATGGCTCAGTCACTCACAGCTGCATCACTGGACAACTACTTTGCATTGAAATAAATGCTGATACAAACCATTCACTATCTGAAATCCCTGTGAACATGGATCTGGACAGTCATAGCTTCACTTTGTGAGGGGTTGTCGCATTCATTCCAGGACCTACATGGGCCTCTACATGGCTTACTGCAGGAGAACCTCTATTGGCTGGGAGAAATACGATGACCTGTGTGACTGCGTCACAACAGTCTCGGCAAAAAGAAGATGCAACCCCATGTCATATTGTTCACCAAGGATGACTAAAATGTTTTGTTAATGAATATCTTCTGCTGGCCTCTGCAAAAATGAGTAAAGTTAATAACAGAAATAGTCAACAAATTTTCTTTAGCAGTCAATTTCCATTATAACTCTACACCCGTTTAAACAGTTCCAATGTTTTTTTTTGTTTGTTTTTTTAAGAGAAATTCAGTGCTTTTTTATTGTTCTGTTATTTTGAACATAGATCTCTTTTTACACTTCTCTAACAGGAACAGTCAATAGAAAATGTTTTCCAGTTGATCCATGGTTCTTTGAAGGATACTTGTATTTGTTCTGTTATTTGTATATTTTCCATCTTTAAAAATAGATCTATTTTCCACTTGAAAGGATACACAACTTTGGAGTTGTCTGTTCTTTGTTTGATGTTTAAAGGGCAATGTACTGGGCTGCATTCTGCTTGATATCTTAATCTTCAATATTGTTCACATGTTGGAATATAAAGATACATAACCAGAGATTATTTAGCAGAGACAGGCCACTTCTATTAAAATGGATGGGAGAAATTGGAATGCTCAACCAAGCAGCTCAACAGCCCAAAAGTCAACGGATGTAGAAAGGAAGTCCCGCCTTACAGTTAAAAGAGCCAATTACCCCCTAGATACAGACATCACCCGTCAATCAATTCTAGAATGCGCATGTGCATTAGCTATAAAAACTGGGAAAGTTGTGTTTTTTTTAGGGTAATATGTAAAGAATCACAATTTATGATACCATTATTGTCATTTTATTGCTGATTTGAAATATATTGTTTGATAGTAATCTTGACCAACCATTTTTCAGATAATGGTTTGGAGCGATTTGGACTACATGGGGTGGAGAGTGACGTCACACAGTCAAAAAAAGAATGTTTAATATTTCAAACACCAAACCAGCACAAACGCTCGTTTTAATGGCACAAATCAGCACAAACGCAGCACAAACTAATGGGATAGTTTTGGAGATGATTTAATTATATGGGGTGCCAACTTCATGGAGGTCCATAGGCGGCACTAGGGCTGGGTTACCAAGGCTTAAGCCACAAATATTTTCCATAAAGCCGCAAATGTCATCTTGTAGTGATGTCAAAAGTAACAGTGCTATGGTATTGATACTAAAACATATTATATCTTTTATATTTTAACAATATAGTTTAATATTAAGTAATATACTCTATATAAATGACGTTAACCACCTACAGTGACGTTAACACCAAATACAGACACAATGCCGTAAACACATGCTGTCTTGCTGGTAGCTGCTTTCCAGCATTCATGCGTATATTAGTATATGTGTGCGTGCAAGAAAAGTGCTCACATCAGCGATTGTAGCTGTGTGTCTGGTCAACATTCCTGTCTTGGTGAGATATTGAAAACTGTGTTGAGTTTTTCCATTTAAATGCAGTATACCAAATATTTAGATATTTTATCCTAAAAACAAAGAGTAATATATACAGATGTGCTTGAGGAATTTGCTAACTTTAAGTTGCTAGCCTGGACATTTGGATTTCTTGCAAAACGTTACAATAAACCTCACAAACTTTGGCAATTCTAGCAACTATTTATGTACATATTTTAACCTTTTTACAGCCTACTATCTTACAAATTAACTTCCAAATTAAGCTCAATCGATAGCATTTGTGGCATATTGATTACCACAAAAAATAATTTTGACTCGTTCCTCCTTTTCTTTAAAAAAAAAAAAAAAGGTAAAAGTCTGTGAGGCACTTACAATGGAAGTGAATGGGACAAACCATAAATGTTAAAATACTCAAGATGTAATCAATATGTGTGATAAAATGATTTGTGTGATAAAATCATTTAATAACTTTTTCTGTGTAAAGTTATAGCCAATTTTAAACTTTTGTTGCCACGATGACATAATGTCAACAAACCCTTAAACCCTAAAATGACTGTAAAAATAATGATTTAAACAACTTTACTGCTCAAATAATGCATGAGTTTTGACGGAAGAATTCATGTAAGTGCTTTTAGAGAATTATTAGCTTCACATTTCTGCATTTAAACTCTCCAAAAATTGCCCCCATTTACTACCATTGCACATTAAGTGCCTTACTGTATTTTTCTTTTCTCGATTTTTATATATATAATAATTTTTTTTTTTAAAGAATATATTTATGGTCTTTAGGCTTTATTCAATAGGTAAGTGGAGGAGAGACAGGAAACGATAGGGGAGAAGAGTGGGGAACCGGACTCGGAAATTGAATCCGGGACACCTGCACACGTCATGAGCGCAGACCATCGGGCCATGGCTTCAACCAGTTTTTGCTTTTTTAAAGAAAAGGAGGGATGACTCAAAATTATTTTTTGTGGTAATCAACAATTAATGCCACAAATGCTGTCAATTGAGCTTAACTTGTATTGAACCTGGAATATTCCTTTAAAAACACCTGAGGAGTCAGTGACATAAAACATCAAACTATGTAAAGCCAAAAGGGACTAAACATTTTTAAAGTACATAGTGTTAAAAGCATGCAATTTCTGATTTTTGAGCATATCTGAAGCTGAGACAAATGTTCGTTGGACCTTTTTTTTAAATAATATTTAAAGATTTAGTATTATATAAATGACATCTCACAGATGTAACCTTTACACTTTTATATTTTTATATTTATAAGAATAAGATCCACCTATGATACCCTACCAAGCCCTGGGAATTTGTGTCTGTGGTATGGCAAAGAGGAGGGTTGCCCCCTTTGTGAGGCCCCAAGAGCAAACTTGCAGCACATATTGGTTGGGTGCAAGACTGCCCTGGCATAGAGTAAACAAAGGCAACCATTCTCCCCAGAGGCAGGGTGTTGAGTTTGTTAAAAAGGGAGGTGCTGCACAAGGCACAGCACGGAGGGAAGCCAGATCAATCTTGGCACCTGGAAGTGATTGGTCAATGATGGTCGACCTTGGCCAGCAGCTAAAATTTTAGACGAGTTTGCCATTACCTCCTTGAAGCCGGATGTAGTGTTGTGGTCGACTTCAGCTAGGACAATAATAATGATTGAGGTTACTGTTCCATGGGAAGAGGGTTTGGAAACTGAGGAATAGGGAACCTGGGTGATATGTGGTGAGGGCTTGTGCTGAGGTAGTATACCATACAGAACCGGTGGCACTGAGTTACCGAGAGATACGGTGCCAGTGCCAGTAGGGCACTGAGTATGCATCTCGGTGCCTGTTGGCCAATGGGCTGGTGCGTATGGTCATGTCAAAGTATTATGACATATAGAATCCTGGTTGCAAGTAATTTGTGAAGGAATGATGTCTGGATGGGAAGGTAAGGATGAGAGGCACTGGAGGGGATCTGGTGTCCAGCTGCGGGGCGTGGCAGGGAGACGTCCCTGACCGCTGCCCCACCACCAGGAGATGTTCCAGGATAAATGAGGCAAACCATTAAAGATAGGTGGCTCCTGGCTGATGACCCTGCAGCTGGGCTGAAGGCACTGGTGGAGGTGCGGCAGGCAATAATGCCCGGTAGTTTATTACAGCTACCTGTGCATCTGTTTAGTTTTTTTCTGGGAAACCAGTGACTACTGTGAATAGGGCAGTTGGATTCCGGGGAAGATTGGAGGATGGTCAGGAAAAACAGGCTGACAGCAGGAAAGTCTGCATAGGGGTGGGTAGGCTAATTACCTTACCCACAGATCCGTACACAGGGGACACCCTTACCAACAATAAGCACAATTAAAGAAAACAGCCCAGTGGTCCTCTGAGAGGTGGAATGGAAGATGGGTCAATTAGGACAGAATATGGACACGTATGACATAGATCCTGTTTTAGTTTCTGCCTGTAAGCGGGCAGAAGCAGAATGGAAGAGTGGTCCAATTTGCCAAATGGTGGGCGGGGGAGGGATTTGTAGCCATCCCGGAAGAGAGAGTAGCAATGGTCCAAAACCTGGTCCCCTTATGTGTTGAAACTGATGTGTTGGTAGTATTTCAGAGCTACTAACTTGAAGTTGGCTTTGTTAAAGTCCTCAGTCACAATGAACGCAGCCTCAGAGTGCACGGTTTCCTGCTCACTTATACTCCCATAGAGTTCCTTGAGTGCCTGGTCTGTGTCGGCTTGTGGCAGGATGTACACAGCTGTGATAATGACCACTGTGAATTCCCTTGGTAGCCAGAATGGTTGACACAGAAGCATGAGAAATTCCAGATCAGGAGAGCAGAAAGACTTGACAGAATGTACGTTCCTCTGATCACACCAGGATTTGTTGATCATAAAACATACACCACCACCTCTGCTTTTACCTGAGAGGTCTTTCGCTCTGTCCGCTCGGTGCATGGAGAACCTCACGGGTTCGATGTCTGAGTCTGGAATCTCCGCAGACATCCAAGTTTCTGTAAGGCAGATAATGCAGCAGTCCCTCGTCTCTCATTGGAAAGAGTTCCGCACTCTCAGCTCACAAAGCTTGTTGTCTAGAGACTGAACATTTGCCAGTAGAATGATGGGTAGCGGGGGTTGATTTGCGTGACGTCTTAGTCTGACGAGAACGCCAGCTCTCCTTCCCCTTTTCCAACTACGTTTCCTCAGCGGGCTGCCCAGACAAAGGGCTCCGCTGTTGTATTTGTAAATAGCAGGTTGGCATTGAGGTATTTAAAGTCCGGTTTTCGGTGTGCTATGCAGAACCAATGTTCAAAAGTGTTTGTCTATCGTAGACAATAAGGCAGACAACATCCAAGACAAAAAACATAAGAATTGAAGACAAAACGAACAAAAAACTACAATATTGGGTCGGAGCTCGCAACGCAGCAGCCATACTTGGTGCCATCTTTGGAGGATCTCTCAGGTAAGACAAGAAGGATACAGAGCCCGGTTGAGTGCCACAGCTCTACTGAATCCACTGTTGGAGGGGCACCAAGAAGACCAGTACCACCAGCAGGACAGGTCAAGCCTGCAAGGTGAGCCGCAAGAAGAGACATCCTTCAACCCACAGACAAGACAGGGAAGACATGACAATGAGAAGAAACCAGGGAGGAGTGGCCGAGATCTAATGATAAGGACGCACGGAGCAGACTAGATGAGGACCTGTGCTTCACCTTGGAGAATGCCCTTACTGGAAGGGTGGAGGCCAGCTTAAAATGTTTAGCAATACTATGTATGAAGAATGCATAGGAAGATTTGGTGAAACGGTAGTAATAAAGAGTGGTCCCATTGTAATGGATCGGAGAGAGAAGGAGATACTTCAGCTTGTGAAAGAGTGGAGGCAGCTTCGTAAGGCTTGGAGGAATGCAGAGGAGCAGGAGAATGAGGGCTTGAAGGTATTGTGGGATGGCATAACGGCTAGATTAGCGGTCTTGAGGAAGGCAGAGAGAATCCGACAGTGGAGAAGAAAGAAAGAGCATGAAAGGGCAAAATTCATCAAGGATCCATTTAACTTCACCAGAAACCTGCTGGAGGAAGAGTGGGAAGCTGGTGATGGCAAAAGAGGAACTAGAAGACCACTTGGAACAGCTGCTTGGTGAACCCTACAAAGACAACCCGCCTGGCTCCCCTGGATATGTCCCACGGCCAGTAGAGCCAGTAGTGGAATTGGACGTAGGTCCACCTAAGCTGTGTGAGGTGAGGCAGGTGGTAGAAAAAGCCTGGGCAACATCAGCCCCAGGCCCAAATGGGATACCATACAAGCTGTATAAACCCCATGGTTCTTAAAATGTTGTGGAGTCTGTTGAGGGTTGCCTGGAAGAAGTAGTGCACACCTGTGGATTGGCGAAGGGCAGTGGCCATCTTCATACCCAAAGAGCACGGATCCACCATCATTAGTCAGTTTAGGAGCATTGCTCTACTGAACATGGAGGGAAAGCTTTTCTTTTCAGTTGTAGCAAAGAGGATGTCTGACTACCTCCTGAAGAATGGATACATAGACACACTCTGCCAGAAGGCAAGCATACCAGGTTTTCCTGGGTGTGTGGAACACGCGTCAGTAATATGGTAGCAGATCCAGTCTACCAACAGAGATAAGAAAGACATCCAAGTAGTCTGGCTGGACTTTGCAAATGCCTGTGGATCAGTTCCACACCAGCTTGTTAACTATGCACTGGTGTTTTTACATGTACCAGAGTGCACTAGGAGCTTGGTAGACAGCTACTATGGGGACCTGAATATATGTCATGCAGCACAGGACTACACAACATGATGGCAGCAACTGGAAAAAGGACTAGCGATAGGATGTTCAATCTCTCCTATCCTTTTCACGGCTGTGTTCAAGATCATCTTAATTGGTGCAAGACAAATGGTCAGAGGAATCCGTGCACAATCTGGGGTATGATTGCCAGCTCTGCACAGTTATATGGATGATGTCACAAGCATCCTCCAGACTGCTGCATGTACAAACCAGCTCTTGAAAAGGCTGGAAGAGCTATTGGAATGGGCCAGAATGAAGATTAAGCCAACAAAATCACATAGCTTTTCTATTAGAAAGGGGGTGAGGGAAGAATCCCGGTTGTGACCGAGTAGCCTATTTGAAGTTTTGGGAGAGAATACACAGCAGATCTTTCAGACAATCACATGCCAGAGTTAGTCTGGAAGCAACAGAAAGAGGGTCTGGATAAGATAGACAGTTTTCATCTCCCAGGAAAATTTAAGGTTTGGTGTTACCAATTTACACTCTACCATCGCCTGATGCAGCCGCTAAAAATGTGTGAAATTTCTGCAGCTGCAGTGGCAAGGATGGACACCAAGGCCATCAATTATATTAGGATGTGGCTAGACCTGCCACGTTGTATCTCAGATGTATCATTGTTTGGAAGAAATGCTTTATAACTGCCTCTAAAATCATTCACTCTGGGCTAAACCAGGCTTGTTTTGGAGCTACGGGAATCAACAGACTAGGCAGTGAGGGCAGGGCAGGTCAAGTCCAAGTCTGAACAGAAAGAACTTGGAAGGCAAAGGAGGTCGTAAACCAGGCAGTTTCAAGACTGAAGCACCAAGAGATTGTTGGAAGAACACAGTCATAAAGAACAGGCCTTGGATGGGGGGTGGATCCCAAACTGTGGTCAGCAGCCTCTCGAAAACAGAGAAAAGCAGTGGTAGTTATGGAAGTAACTAGGATGGAAGAGGAAGGGTGGGAGGTCAGCCAGCAGCAGCAAGGGCGCTGGACCATATGAGAGGGAACATCTGATAGGGTGTTTGGATGGGCTGACCTGTGGAAGTACCCCAGGCCAGGCTAAGTTTTCTAATAAGATCCACCTACGATACCCTACCAAGCCCAGGGAATTTGTCTCTGTGATATGGAAAAGAGGAGAGTTGCCCCCTCTGTGAGGCCCCAAGAGCAAACTTGCAGCATATATTGGTTGGGTGCAAGACTGCCCTGGCACAAGGACGGTACAGGTGGCGGCATGATCAGGTCCTGCGGAAGCTGGCAGAGATCCTAGAGGTGCATAGAGTAAACAAAGGCAACCATGCTCCCCAGAGGCAGGGTTCTGAGTTTGTTAAAAAGGGAGGTGCCACACAAGGCACAGCACGGAGGGAAGCCAGATCAATCTTGGCACCTGGAAGTGATTGGTCAATGATGGTCGACCTTGGCCAGCAGCTAAAAGTTCAGACAGAGTTTGCCATTACCTCCTTGAGGCCAGATGTAGTGTTGTGGTCGACTTCGGCTAGGACAATAATAATGATTAAGGTTACTGATACATGGGAAGACAGTCTGGAAACTGAGAAATAGGGAACCTAGGTGATATGAACCCTGTTTGCAAGTAATTTGTGAAGGAATGATGTCTGGATGGGAAGGCAAAAATGAGAGGCGTTGGAGGGGATCCAGTGTTCAGCTGCGGGGGTGGCAGGGAGACGTCCCTGACCACTGCCCCACCACCAGGAGATGTTCTGGGATTAATGGGGCGAAACATTAATGATAGGTGGCTCCCGGCTGATGATCCCGCAGCTGGTTCGAAGGCACTGGTGGAGGTGCGTCAGGCAATAATTCCCGGCAGGTTATTACAGCTACCTGTGCATCTGTTTGTCATTAAAGTGTATTATATTTTGATATTTCATCAAAGGATGGCCCCATATGAATCCACAGAGGTCTGGGCTAAGCCCGAATGTTCATTGAACCTAGAACCATCCCTGTTCATGACAACTCTCGGAATAAATGTAAGGTGTTAAAATGGATATGACAAGTTGATAGGATTTGGTCTTGGCTGGCTAGATCTGCTTACGCTGCTGCTGCAGAGCAAGTACGACAAATTGCTACTGCTAGACATGTTGAGCATGTAAGACATGCTGCTGCATACATAAATTCCCCTTGAAGCAGATCTAAACTGGGTAGGAGGAGGGTTTCAGAGAGAAAACTCTTGTAGCGCGCTGCAGTGAAACTGGCTTGCCTGCAAACAACTGAGGCCATTTAATTTACATAGTATGCAATTTATTTGCTAAAAGATTACATACCAAGATACCTATCAGCTTGGGATATATAGTGTGCGCACTTGGCCTTATTGTGCACAATTGATCAGTGCATGTTATTACAAAGAACATTTTTCTTTTGTCTTTGTAATCTTTTATTAAACTTCTATGATAACTTATGCCACCTCTGAAATTATTTTTCTTTTCAACTGACGTAGTGATGCTATGGGTCAAAGGAATATTCTGGGTTCAAGTTAAACTCAATTGACAGCATTTATGGCATAATGTTGATTGTCCCTCTTTTTCTTTAAAACAAGCAAACATCTGTGTTACAGTAAGATAATTGCAATGGAAGTGAATGGGGCCAATCTACAAACATTAAAATACTCAAATGAGTGCTTTTATTAAATTATGATTTTCACATTTCTGCCTTTTAACCCTCCAAAAATTGGCCCCATTTACTTACACAGTGCCTCGATGTAACCTCGATTTATTTATTTATTTTTTTAAAGAAAAGTAGGGACAAGTCGAAATTATTTTTTGTTGTAATCAACATTATGCCACAAATGCTGTTGATTGAGCTTGTATTAAACCCAGAATAATCCTTTATTTTTGAATGGTTCTGTCTGTTTGCTGACCAGTATCCTCATTTTTTGCTTGATTCATCATGTCAACACTACTCTTAATCTTGACTGGTTTCATCATTTTGTAGGTCTCAACAAAGGAAGTTGTTACCGAATCAATCATTTCCCAGATGATAATGATTATGACACAGACAGCTCTGAGTATCTCTTACGTGAGTGACTTTCTCTTCAGTAATATAACAGTGTTACTGTCTATTTCTCAATGTTGAAACTGTTTGTGTGTGTATTTGTATATACATACAGGTATCGTACGTGCCTCCAGTGTATTTCCCATCCTCAGTACAATTCTGCTGTTGCTGGGGGGGCTGTGTGTGGGGGTGGGACGTATCTACGGCAAAAGGAACAACATATTACTCAGCGCAGGAATACTGTTTGTTGCAGCAGGTAAACATTGCTAACAAGCACACATGGCCTTTCAAGTTAATAAAACAGCATTAACAATGGTTGACATTAGCTTATAAAAATTGTTTACAGTTTATAATTGTAACAGCAAATATGAAATAGCAAAAGATTGCAATGCTGTGATAGTCTAACCTACAGCTGCTATTACTAGTATGGGTAACGTTTTTTTCTTGCGTCTTTATCAATGTCCTGGTTACTTGCGTAACCTCCGTTCCTTGATGGAGTGAACGAGATGTTGTGTCAATGTAGTGACACTAGGGGTCACTCTTGGGAGCCCTAGACATCCCTGGTCTTTGATAAAAGGCCAATGAAAATTGGCGAGTCGTATTTGCATACCACTCCCCCGGACATAGGGGTATAAAAGGAGCTGGTATGCAACCACTCATTCAGGTTTTGTGCTGAGGAGCCGAGACAAGGTCCCGGCCATTTCAGCAGGTAGTTCAGCGTTGTGGCAGGAGGAACACAATGTCTCGTTCCCTCCATCAGGGAACGGAGGTTACGCAAGTAACCAGGACGTTCCCTATCTGTCACTCACTCGACGTTGTGTCGATGTAGTGACACTAGGGGTCCCTATACAAAACGGCGCAACTGGCTGAACTGTGTTACGTGAACTGGCGGTGTGTGACGGGCAGACCACTGTGTGCCTCGTAGCCAGCGCACCAGGCCAACACGTAACCTCCCCCAACACTGTTATGAGTGTCAAACGACCCTTGGGGGACAAGTTGACTGCCCAAAAGATAGAGACAGGCTAGCCCAGTTGTGGCCTCTTATCCTCTTTTTTTTCCTCTCCCCAAAAAAAAGGAATTAACTGACTGGGGCCAACAGGTCTAGTCGGGGGGTTGTCACTCCCAAGGGGAAGACACCGCAGAGACCACACCCCGCCCGGGGGGGGTGGGGGGGGTATTTTGAGTGGAGATACATCACATGGTCTTGCCAAGCTTTGTCGGAAGTATGTTTTGTGGAGAAGTCCTATGGTAGGTCCTACCCTACGGGGGAGGAGTTTCTATGAGCATGGTGCCTGGGGCAGAGGGGCCTCTGCCCAAGGAAGACGCAGTTTACCAACAGGGAAACGAATTAGCGGAAGATATACTTTACATGGGGTTAGCTACGGGGAACCACCACATGCGGAGCACCTACCCCAGTACAGGGCTTAGTAGCACGTGTACTGAGCCGGCAGCGAGTTTCTCCACAAACTCGTCTGCCACAGGGCTCGGAGGAAATCATCCAGGGAACACAGTTTGTGAACACTACTGGGAGTCAACAGCGCACGTCTTCAGCTCAGGGGAGGTGAAAGGCGCTATGCACAAGTGATACACCCAGTCAGCTGTCCCGTACTTACCTACTTGTGTGTACCACTACACGGGACGAAACCAGTTCCACCCGGAGATTGTAGAACCTCGCAAAGGTTGCCCAGCCCACTGCTCTGCAAATGTCTGTTAGAGAGGTGCCACAGGTCAAGGCCCAGGAGGCCGCTACACCCCTGGTGGAATGGGCTCGTAGCCCTGCCGGGGGCGGCACGTCCTGGGTGTGATATGCTATTGTTATGGCGTCAATGAGCCAGTGGGCAATCCTCTGCTTGGAGACAGTGCTTCCTTTCCACTGTCCACCAAAGCAGACAAAGAGCTGATCAGAGACTCAAAAGCTCTGCGTGCGATACAAATAGATGCGTAAAGCGCGCACCGGACACAGCAACGTCAGGGCTGGGTCTGCCTCCTCCTGGGGCAGCGCTTGCAGATTCACCACTTGGTCCCTAAAAGGGGTCGTGGGAACCTTGGGCACATAGCCTGGTCGGGGTCTCAGGATCACGTGAGAGTAGCCCTGACCGAACTCCAGTCTCCATTCTCCCCTGAGGGTAACCTGCCGTGACAGCACGTCCGCTGCAGTGTTGAGGTCGCCCGGGATGTGAGTGGCTCGCAGTGACTTGAGGTACTGCTGACTCCAGAGGAGGAGACTCCATATACCCCAGGAGCCTCTGAAACAGTTTCAGTGGAACCGCTGTCTTCTGTCTGAACGCCTTCAAACAGGTCAGCACCGACTGTGTGTGATCGTTTGTGAGGTGCACCGACAACAAGACAGAATCCAACTCCAAGCTGAAAAAAGAGATGCTCTGAACCGGGAGGAGCTTTCTCTTTTCCCAGTTGACCCGAAGCCCTAGTCGGCTGAGGTGCGAGAGCACCAGGTCCCTGTATGCACACAACACATCCCGAGAGTGAGCTAGGATTAGCCAATCGTCGAGATAGTTGAGGAAGCGAATGCCCACTTCCCTTAGCGGGGCAAGGGCTGCCTCTGTGACCTTCGTGAAGATGCGAGGGGACAAGGACAGGCCGAAAGGGAGGACCTTGTACTGATACGCCCGACCCTCGTATACAAACCACAGGAAGGGTCTGTGTCGAGGTAGAATCGAGACGTGGAAGTACGCGTCCTTCAGGTCTACCGCCACGAACCAATCTTGATGCCAGACGCTCACTGGAATGCGTTTTTGCATCAGCATCTTGAACGGGAGTCTGGGTAAAGCCCGGTTCAGTACTCGCAGGTCTAAGATTGGCCACAACCCACCGCCTTTTTTCGGTACAATGAAGTAGGGGCTGTAAAACCCCTTCTTCATCTAGGCCAGAGGGACAGTCTCTATCGCATCCTTCCGTAGGAGGGTAGCGATCTCCGCACGCAAGGTAGCAGCATTCTCGCCCTTCACTGAGGTGAAGTGGATACCGCTGAACCTGGGCGGACGCCTAGCGAACTGAATCGCGAAGCCGAGTCGGACGGTCCAGATCAGCCATCGCGACGGATTGGAAAGCGCAAGCCACGCGTCCAAGTTCTGGGCGAGGGGGACCAAGGGGACAATCTCGTCGGACATACCGGCAGGTGGGGCCTCATGGCGGGGCGGAGCCTGAGGTGCCACGCCGTGTTGTGGCCATGCTGAGTTCAGGGACATCGAAGCACTTACCTGGCTCCTTGTGACCACCCCCAGTACAGCCTGGGACGGGGGAGGAAGAGGCCTATCCTCGTGACCCATGGAGACTGTCACATCAGGGTGGATTTGTGCCACAGCTAGGCGCGCAGGGGTGGGGAGACTGCTGCTGGAGTGACAAACCTGCCAAAATGGAATGGTGGATGGTGGTCGTGATGATGGCCGTGCACACCAGGTACGTGACCCAGGGAACAAGGAAACCGCTCTTTTGCTGAACTGTTGGGTACCACAGCCACTTGGGCATGCGACGAAATTAAATGAAAAGGCAACAAAAGATTCTCCTCCCGGCCCTCCACCGGGGGATGGAGTGGTCTGTTTACCAGCTCCAAAGCAGTGGGTTTCGTCATCCCTGGGGTGCTTCAAAGCCTTTCACAGGGTTCTTGGCAGCCGGCCGTGAGACGGGTGACATCTGCTTCCTGCGGCGGGCTCCACGCCGGGGCCGGGCCGAAGGGGCGGGCTGCGGCGGAGCCGGTACAGTCACCACATGGGGACGCCCTTGGCGACGAGCAGGTGGGGCGCGGGATCTTGAGCTGTGCCGGGGCAGGATGTGCTGGATAGCCTCTGTCTGCTGCTTCACCGTCGAGAACTTCTGGGCAAAGTCCTCGACGGTGTTGCCAAATAGGCCAACCTGGGAAATGGGGGCAGCAAGGAACCGTGCCTTGTCGGCCTCTCCCATCTCGACCAGGTTGAGCTAAAGGTGGCGCTCCTGGACCACCAAGGTGGACATCGCCCGCCTGAGAGACCATGCCGTGACCTTCGTCACCCGGAGAGTGAGGTTGGTCGCCGAGCGCAGCTCCTGAATCAATCCTGAGGCGGATCTACCCTCGTGCAGTTCCTTTAGTGCCTTGGCTTGGTGGACTTGCAGGAGAGCCATGGCATGCAGGGCGGAGGCGGCTTGTCCAGCGGGCTTTGGCCATCAGGGACGACGTAAACCTACAGGCCTTGGACAGGAGCTTTGGGCGCCCGCACCAGGTGGCAGCGCTCTGCGGGCATAGGTGCACCGCGAGCGCCTTATCCACCGGGGGAATTGCCAAATAGCCCCTGGTCACCCCACCATCGAGGGAAGTGAGGGCGAGGAACTGAAAGATCGGGACCGGGCAGTAAAAGGTGCCTCCCACGACCTTGTCAGCTCCTCGTGCACTTCCGGGAAGAAAGGAACTGGAGCGGGGCATGGCTGTGAGCGGCGCCGAGGGTCCAGGAACCAATCATTGAGCTGCGAGGGTTCAGGGGAGAGCGGAGTGTTCCACTCTAGCCCGACGCTCGCGGCTGCCCGGGAAAGCATGTCCGTCATTTCCACGTCAGCATGTGACTGGGCGACCGTACCCCAGTACGAAAGTAAGCCGCGACCGCAACGTTGCCATGGTCATGTTCTCGCAATGAGTACATGATCCATCCACGAACGCTGTCTCTGCGTGGGTCACGCCCAGATATGAAAGACAGTGATCGTGACCATCAGAAGTTGAGAGATAATGACCGCAACCAGGAATAACACACAAACGGAAAGGCATCTTTAAAAAGACGCGTCTTTAAAAAGACGTTCCTTGTGTGCCGTTCTTTTAGAGAAATATACTCTCTTATTTCTGCCGAAGCGCCCAGAGGCATTCTCTGCAGTGCACCAGTGCCGCTGAAATGCGCCGTCAGATCCAGCAGAGGTGAATGAACAGTAAAGTAAACGTCGACCGTTCGGCTCCGAAGAGAAAATCTGAATGAGTGGATGCATACCAGCTCCTTTTTGTGATTAACATTTTTATTAATTTTTCAAAACAAAGAAAAACAAAACATATATACAATGATTCAACATTAACTCCCACTACTTCCCCTCCCCAATCAAGAACCCCACCCAACCCCAAACAAACATCCCAGTGGTCTTACATAAGTACACACATATACAGAGAATAAAATAATAAATATATATATATATATATATATATATATATATATATATATATATATATATATATATATACACACATATACATATACATACACACATACATACATACGTACACATTTACATACACACACACACACACACACACACACACACACACACATATATATATATATATATATATATATATATATATACACACACACACACACACACACACATACATACATACACCAATAATAAACATACGACTCTAAACTATACCTCTCTCTCCACAGACCCACTGCGAGAGCCCCACAAAAACATCAAATATCTACCCCATTTCTCAATAAAAGAATCCCATATGTAATCCCTTATGTTTTTTAAAATCCTAGCCCATTCTCTCTCCTCCAATTCCAGGTTTAAATCTTTCTCCCATAATCTCTTGAGAGTGGTTGAGACTCCGTCCCCCAGACTCTGAATTAATAAGGAGTAATTCACTGATGCCTCATGGCCTTTTCCAAAAGCAGAAATCACCTCTCCTAGAGTATCTGCTGCTTTAGGGGGGGTGTATGCTATTCCCAAAAATAGTACAGAGCAAATGGCGTAACTGTAGATACCTAAAAAACTGAGATCTGGGGATTCCAAAATATTGAACCAGAGTTTCAAAGGATCTCATTACACCACTCTCGTAAAGATCACCGAGTGAATTAACCCCCCTCGCGATCCACTCTGACCAACAAAAAGGGGACTTATTAATGCATAGTTTGGGGTTTAGCCATAGGCTCGAGGCAACATTTAGATAAATATCTGAATTAAACACTCTGGACACTTTTGTCCATACTGAGTGCAAATGTGAAATAACGGGGTGTGATTTAACTTCTCTATTTAGTTTGATGGAAAGGCTTTGCAATGGCAAAATAGGGGCAAGAAGTTCTTGTTCAATGCAGAACCAGGGAGGGGCTCTTTCAGGTGGAAGTGACCAATGAGCCAAGTGTCTGAGACCGAATGCATAATAATAAAACAAAATCTTGGGTAGGCCTAGCCCGCCTTTGTCAATCAGCCTATGTAATTTATTGAAATGTAGTCTGGGGCGCTTACCACTCCAAATGAAAGACTTCCCTATGCTATCAAATTGCTTGAAATAAGAGAGGGGAACATCTACTGGGAGACACTGTAGCAAGTAGTTAAATTTTTGAATACAGTTCATTTTAATAACATTAACCTTCCCAATCATCGGTAAATGTAATGAAGCCCACCTGTCTACATTGCTCGAAAACCATTTTATTAAAGGGTCAAAATTAACTCTGGCTAAATTGGACAAATTTGTTGGGAATAAAATGCCCAAATACTTAATGCCCTGTTTGGGCCACTGGAAGGCGCCTGGCTGGAAGGCCGTTACTGGACAGTATGCTGTCAAAGCCAGAGCTTCATATTTAGACCAGTTGACATTGTATCCTGAGAATTTGGAAAAGGAATGAATAATTCTGTGGAGGCAAGGCATAGATTTAGTAGGGTCAGAGACGAATAATAAAATATCATCTGCATAAAGCAAAAGCTTATGTGCCACTCCTCCTGCTGTCACCCCTGGAAAATCATCCTCCTTTCTTATCGTGGCTGCTAATGGTTCCAGGGCAAGACAGAACAATAATGGGGAAAGAGGGCAACCCTGACGGGTGCCCTATCCAGAGTAAAATAATCTGAAATTAATCCATTTGTTTATACCGCTGCTACAGGGTGTCTATAAAGTAACTTGATCCAACCAATAAATGTACTCCCGAACCCATATATTTCCAAAATCTTAAAAAGATAATCCCATTCTACCATATCAAACGTCTTTTCGGCGTCAAGTGAGATGGCAGCGACCGGAGTCTGATCATTTGCCACTGACCACATGATATTGATGAAACACCTAATATTATCAGAAGAGCTACGACCCTGAATAACCCCCACCTGATCTATATGTATAAGAGATATCATAACTTTACTTAATCGAAATTTTAGCCAAAAGTTTTAAATCTAGCTGGATCAGGGAAATTGGACAGTAACTTTTACACTCGCTTGGATCTTTGTCCTTTTTAAGAATCAGACTGATCCGGGCTTGTGTCATGGTTGGCGGAAGCTTTCCATTCTTTAATGATTCAATATAAACTTCTAACAAAAGTGGAGCCAGTTCTGTAGCATAAGATCTAAAAAATTTAGCGGCAAAACAATCTGGCCCCGGAGCCTTGCCTGTAGGTAAGGACTTAATTACCTTGTCAAGTTCCTCCAGGTTTATCTCAGAATCAAGAGAGTTTTTTTGCTCATTCGTCAGTTTAGGGAGTTTTAATGGTTCCACAAAGTTTCTAATATCTTCATCAGTAGACGAAGACATGGAACTATAGAGATCAAGATAGAATTCTTTAAAGGCATTATTAATATCAATGGCTGAGTTAAATATTTCAACACCAGCAGATTACACTGAGGGAATGGTAGAAAAAGCTCTCTCTGCTTTATATATCTAGCCAAAAGCTTCCCTGCTTTGTCCCCTGACTCAAAGTATAACTGTCTTGCCCTGAACAACCAAAACTCCACTTTCCGCGACAAAATAGTATTATATCTGTATTTCAGTTGGGTCAATTCTCTGAGACCATCAGACGGCATTCGGCGCTTCAGCTCTGCCTCGGCACTTTTAAAATTCCCTTCCAACTCTATGAGTTCTTGTGCTTTGGATTTTTTGATGTATGAGGCATACTGTATGATCCGACCCCTAAGAACTGCCTTAAGTGCCTCCCAAGCCACGCCCACAGAGGATACTGAGGACCAGTTGGTCTCCATATAAACACTGATTTCAGTCTTTAACATTTGTTGGAAATCAGGATTTTTCAAAAGGGATACATTAAAGCGCCAACTATATGATTTCTTTTTCTCTGTATGTGGCAACATCTCTAAGTTCACCAGGGCATGATCTGAGACTAAGATATTTCCAATTGAGCAATCAACAACAGATGAAAAGAGGGACTTAGATATAAAAAAAAAAATCTATTCTAGAGTAAATCTTATGAACTGATGAAATAAATGTATAATACCTACCAGATGGGTTCAAAAGTCGCCAGATATCTACAAGACCAAGATTTTTACAGATCTTGTGAAGCTTCAGTGTTGCTCTAGGGGGTTTACACACTTTTGCTTCACTATGATCAAGGACTGAGTCCATCAAAAGATTAAAGTCTCCTCCCAATATTATGTCATGAGAGATGCCAGCAGATTGCAACATCCCATCAAGATCTATAAAAAAGCCCTGATCATCAATGTTAGGTGCGTAAATATTAGCCAAAATCAAACTTTGCCCCTGAATTTCTCCTAAAACAACAATGACTCTTCCTAATTTATCTTTAGTCTGTTTGAGACATTTGAATTGTAGATGTTTATCAATATAATAACTCCCCTGCTCTTACTTGAGCCAGCACTAAAGAAAGCATGTCCACCCCATATCTTACCAAATTTTTCAGCTTCCTGCGGGGAAAGATGTGTTTCTTGAAGAAACACTATATCATATTTCTTACGTTTAAGAAAAGAAATAACCTTCCTTCTTTTTATAGGGTGCCCCAACCCATTTACATTCCATGTGGAGAGAGAGAACTTATTCATATTAAAATTTGACATATTGATATAATAATAAAATAAAAAAAATGAGTGTGTCAAAAACAAGATTACACAGACCACATTCCCCATTAATGCAACAATCAAACCCCGAACTTCCCCCCGAACAAAACAAACAGAAAAAAGAAAAACGTGCGCATTAACCCCGCGCATGACAGCGGCAACCGGCATCAATCCCTTTAAACTCAAAGAGTCCATGTATGCATGCGAGAACTCCCGCGACAACTTTGCCAACGGATTATTCAAGTCCGGTACTTCTGTGCAAATTTTGTGAGGCAAAATTACATAACAGAAAATACTATGTAAAACAGACCCCAGCCAACAGGCAGAATAACAGAAAAAACATGTAGATTCATTCACAGAACTGTCTCGAAGGTGTTTTCCTCCACAAAATAAACTCCAGCTGATATAAAACCGTTCAGTTTCCTCGGACAGACAAACAATTGTTCAGTGTGCCGGCTGTTATGAGTGCAGCAGATGAGGTAATCATTCTACTAGGAGGCATAAGCACAAAGAACAAACAGATTTAACCACAACTGTCCCGAAGTAGTGTAATTCCACAAAACAAGCTCCAGCCGCTAGGCAGAGCCAGCACGAAAAACAAAACCGGCATCCTGGTTCCTCAGATGATCAAAAGCCAAACTAAAAAAAAAAAAAACAGCATAACTTACTCAGCCTGTCAACTTTATAAAAGACGTCCTTTATGTGAGCATGTAGATATTTTGCAGTCATCCAAAGTGTCCATTCTCGATCTGGCTGGGAACTTCAGTGTGAAAAATAAATCTTCCGTCAATGCAAAAGTTTCTTGGAGTCATGCCATAAAACAAACTCCAGCCACTAGGCGGAGCCAGCGCAAAAAGAAACAAAAATGGCACCCAGCTTCCTCAGATAATAGAGTCCCTGAACCACGAGTCAGTCCACTAATATAAGAAACATCAAATGGCTTACTCCAATGTATTTATAAATTGGACAAGTAAATACTTTGCGACCATTCTTCGTTTCTATTCTCAGTTTTGCTGGGAACATCAATGCAAAGGTGATCTTCTGTTGGTGTAAGAGTTTCTTACATTCCTTGAACCGATCGCGTTTCTCTCTCTTGTCGAATTCGCAAAGTCCGGGAACAAGAAAATATTATGGTTCTTCCAAGAAAGCTTCCCTTTACTCCTCGCCTGACGCAACACGAGATCTTTATCGGATGATTTCAGAAATTTGGCCAGAATGGATCGAGGCCTATCTCCCTCACCAGATCTTCGAGCCGGGACTCTGTGAGCTCGCTCGATTTCCAGCTTGTGGCCTGTTATGTCAGGCAGACTCGGGAGAAGCTTGTCCAGGAATTTCACCATATCTCTGCCCTCTTCATGCTCAGGAATTCCAACAATTCGTATGTCATTCCTTCGGCTCATATTTTCAAAATATTCCAGTTTTTCTGAAATTAATTCCAAATCTGTTTTGGACGCGGGCGGATTAGCAGATAATTCCCTTTCCGATGACTCAAGATAATCGATTAGTTTCTGTCACTCTTGTAAACAACTCAGAGAATTTTGTTTCAATCGCCGTAAACGATCGACGTATTACAGCGAGATTCTCCAAGTCAGCAAGAATCTTCGTCAACATCACCGACATGTTGGACAACTGACGCTGAATTTCATCTCCCGACGCGCCATCCAAATCGAGTCCCCGGCTCGCAGGGCCGCTAGAGGCCACAGCTTGAACACGTAAGTGTCTTTTAATGTCTCCAGAGTCTGAGGATTTTGACTTCTTTGCCATGTTTACCTCAAAGAGCAAGTATGTATCTGGGTGTATCAAATCTCATCGGATCACAACATGAAAATAATTAAAAACTAGCAGAGTTCGCAGAGCTCGTGTCTCACATGTCTGCCTCTCGCATGGCATCAAGTGAACCCCCATACCAGCTCCTTTTATACCCGTATGTCCAGGGGAGTGGTATGCAAATACCACTCGCCAATTTTCATTGGCCTTTTATCAAAGACCAGAGGTGTCTCGGGCTCCCAAGAGTGACCCCTAGTGTCACTACATCAACACAACGTCGGGTGAGTGAAAGATAGGGAACTGAAGTTAGTCGACTGTACTGAAAGTGCATTCCTGGTATAAACTTAGATTCTGTTCCAAATCCTAGCATGCATCCTAACTGAGATGGAATCTCATAAGTGACTGATTTGGAATTATCTACATAGGCAGCGACTCAACAGAAATAGCATCACACAAATAGCGCTCCTCACGTTAAGCACACAAGAGACTTTTGCAAGAGGCATTTGCACAACATGATCACATGGCAAGTTGACGTTACTACCAAGTTCAGTACGCTGACATCGACCCCTCTA
The DNA here is from genome assembly GCF_019703515.2 of Myxocyprinus asiaticus. Taxonomy (NCBI): domain Eukaryota; kingdom Metazoa; phylum Chordata; class Actinopteri; order Cypriniformes; family Catostomidae; genus Myxocyprinus; species Myxocyprinus asiaticus. The sequence goes on along the minus strand of NC_059356.1, from coordinate 9,235,906 downwards.
TTCAAATGTGTTTACATTTCCTCTGGTGCTCAGAGACAGGTTCTGGTTCCATGTGGAAAATAGGAAAGAATTCCTTTCACCAAAAAATGGTGAGCGCGATTCGGATGTTGCATTATCCCTTTAAAATTAAAATTTTACTCCACTGACAGTTAAGGTAGAATAAGCATAAGAAAACATAGCACACTTAATTTTAGGTAAAATATTTTAAAAAATATTTTAGTTTTAATAATTGATACTTTTCGGTATTAAATAAATTCTAAGTATATTCATAATCAACATTTCTCTTGCTTTGTGCACACAGTGTATACTCGGATTGCCTTTTCTGTGAAAAATAGCATTGGATATACTGTAACTGGCCATAGAACGGTTTCTTAGAAGACAGCATAATACTATCTACATTCTGGAAGTGCACCTATGTTGCCTAACTTGGTTTTGGAACAGAGAATATAATTCATTATAGTTTCAGCACCTGATATTGTTTAAAGCAGAGACTGAATAGACTGAACTGCTCATTAACAAAAACAGTAAAAGACTATGTACAATGTTTGTGTAAAACTTGTATAAAACTGGTCTGTTATTGTATCTCAATTCCAAATCAGTGTGGTATATCCACAATAATACACACCTCATATCTGTATGTTCTTAAATTTATGAAACCTACTTAGGCTTAGCCCGTGGTAATATTTTTTCTGTGCTGCTTAAACTTAATTTTATTAAACACCAAGATATTTTTTAGATTCAGAACTGTTTCCTAGGTTAACAGCAGGATGCTAGTCTGTGCTCATGTTACCATGCTTACCATAAACTAGCAAGGCATGCAGGCTGTTTCTCTTAAACTCTCTTGGCTCTGTTTTGTATCCTGCAGGTCTGAGCAACATCATCGGCATAATTGTCTACATCTCCAGCAATGCCGGTGACCCCAGCGACAAGCGAGACGAAGACAAGAAGAACCAGTATAACTACGGCTGGTCCTTCTATTTCGGAGCGCTTTCATTCATCGTGGCTGAGGCGGTAGCTGTTCTGGCCATCAGTATCTACATTGAGAAGAACAAAGAAGTACGCTTCAAAGCACGCCGTGAGTTCATCAAGTCTACCTCTTCATCTTCACCTTATTCCCACATGCCCAGTTTCCGTTACCGTCGACGGCACTCACGCTCCAGCTCTCGCTCCACAGAAGCATCCCGTGAGGCATCACCTGTGGGCATGAAGATAATGAGCTCAGTGCCTTTAGGAGAGATCAACATGTACACATTGACAAGAGACCCCCTCAAGTCAGGGACAGACAGCTCTTACAGCCCTGACCACAATTCTGGATTCCTCCAAGTGCACAACTGCTTTCCCAAAGACTTTAATGATAGTATCAACAGGAGGACAACACCTGTATGAGGATACAAAATGGAACAAAAGAAATAAAGATAAGGCCATATTTAATGGATAGCCAGTGGGGATCAGTTGCCTGTGGCAGATGCCAGTGGATGCGAAACTCATTGTTGAAGCCAGCTAACCAATGATGTTTCTCGTTGGTGAGGGAGAAGCACTGTGTTAAGAAGGATGGGATTTGGTCTCAAAATTCAACAACGATTATGAACGCTAATTTGTTTTGTTTTTTCTGTTGCTTCTCACAAATACATGGAAATTCTCTTAAAGACTCAACTCTAATTGAAGGGCAAGACAGTGAAGGGCTTAAAGTGTCAACCATTTAAAAAAAAAAAACAGCCAGTTCTTTTGCCGATAAATATCTTTTGTTGTTTGTTAGTACATTGCCATACTCTTAATGTATACCACTATGAAAATGACTCTCAGAACATGAGATGGTGCTAATTCAATGTGTGTTCTGTATAAACCAGAGTTGAATACTGAATGCTTTGCTTGTGTCAGATGTTTGTAACTACCATTGTCTAGTCCTATTCAGTGTGCCTATCAGCTTGGCAGTGTCAACTGCACAGACTTACTCTAGAGCAACTTTGAAACACAGTTCAATGATGTGCAAAACTGTATTCCTCTGTTTGTATTGTTGTAAAACTAGAAATATCAGTTGAATTGCAAAAGAATCATGGGTACATTTTAGATTAGGGGAAGTAAGACTATAAGTTGCTTATCAACACCCTGCTGAAAAGACCAGCTTAGGCCAGATTCATGCTATTGCTGGTTAGTGCGGGTTTGGTGCTGGTCTAGTTGGTGGGCCAGCATGGTCTTTCTGGAGAAGTAGTTGACCAAGTGATGCTGGTTAAAGTCATTATGTCATCGAGAAATCATTAAGCACTTTTCCACCATCTGGCCAAATGCTTCTCATTGCGGAACAATGTCGTTCCGTACCAATCCAGGATTTTTGGTACAGTTATGGTTTCTTTTTCCACTGCAGTACAACAAAATCAGGATTGGACTGACTGGGTAAGTGACCAATCATGAGTCGCTATGTCACTACAGGTATTTCATCACAATGGTTTTCTGTCTTGATAACTGTAAGCTAACCGTGTTAAGAAATCTGGGCCGGGAATGGTTTGTAACCAAACTGTAACAAACCATACTTAAGTGGAAATGCTACAGGAATCACTACTCACTGTGCTCAGAACCATTCAGCCTGATGGTGGAAAAGTGCTTTTTGCCTCTCATTTTTCCTTCCTTTATGTGACATATTTCCAAGTGAAACACTATTCTATGATTTTATCCATCTGGCAATTGATTGGATCATGAAGTGTCAATTCCATACCAGAATGGAACCAGACTTGAATCTGAGTTTGCAGTCAATTGTGGAGGACTACTCCCCTCCTGAAACACTGCCAATCCCCATTGGTTAAAACTTAAGTAGCCTTGGTGTCATCAGTCGAACATTAAAGTCATTGCAGAGGTGGAGTAAATTATTAAATTTTGATGAAAGGTTATGACGATAAACATTTTGCTTTGTAATAACATGTACTAGTGAATCGAACAAAATACGACCTTGTATTAAGAAAGTAAATAGGGTCAATTTCGATTTCATGTTAACTTAAAGCTATTTAGAAGCCTGTAACAGACACCAACACCAGCACAACTTGTTTAGGACCAGAGCCTAAAAGCAACATGATGGTCACCAACTAACAGTGGTCTTTTCAGCAGAGAAATATAGCAGTACTCCACAAGCCTCAAGTTTTTTTTTACATCACATTGAATTCTAACTGCCATTGATAGTCAGTCAACTGTCAGTAATTAACCAGACAGTGTTGTTGCTTTCTATCGTGAATCAGTCAAAGAGTAATGTTCCTAAGCCTTCTTCTCCACCGAGGGGTTTAACCTCTACTTAAATGCTTGGTATTTGCTTGAATGTGGGTCAAATGTAGCTACTCCTTCTCATGAATTTGAGTGAATGCTGTGGTGTGTCAGAATGGTGCACCATTGGGGATCTGGCATTGTGTGAGTCCACTGATAAAAGAAGGGCTGAGAAATGAAAGACAGTTTTTGAGCCTGTCAGCCCTGAGAAGCATTTCAGAAACTGCAGATAAATATCTAGGGCAGAGCAGTATGAAAGACATCATGGCCTATCCAGCCATTTAGAAGACAAAGTGTCTTAGCCTCACTAGAGCCTTATGCCTGGAATTCTCTTTAAGTTGGCAATACAACCTCACCTCTAATTTGTTACTGATTCTTTTGCTCTCCCATCCCATGTTCCCGTGACAGGTTATTTGGGAAGAGTCTATCCCTGTATTCTAATATGCGTAGTTCCTTACTATATAGTATGAAAATGCAGTATGTCAAATGAGTAGGATGTCCAAACCAGACTGATTGCACTGTGAATTCACTGACAGTAGGTCAAAAAAAATCTGCTGAGGATCTCTGTCTGTGCATACTGAAATTTGAACCACTACCCACAGCTGGAATTGTTGTTTTACATATGGGCACATGTGAGCTCCAGTTTCCGAGTGAAATGTCAACAGAGTAACAGCAAAAGCTGTTTATTTTATTTGTATTTTTTTGGTAAATTATGCAATACAGTCCACAGAAATGCATATTTTATTAATCCTACACCCTAACCCAAACTCCAACACTAAACCTAAACGTCAGATGAGTAAAAATTTCATTTATGAGTGAAAATGCAACCTCCGAATCGCGATCACCATTGTTTACGTGAATGCGATTACTTAGATGTTTCCAGAACTCGTGTTTCGGACATCATAGGAAAAGGCAAACACATTTGAATTGATGCAAAAATGTCTGATGTGGTATGGCACTTGTCAGTAATTTGGCAGATTCAGAAACATCTTATTACAAAAATAAAACTTCAGAGAACTGTGAGTTGGGTAGCTCTTTTCAAGAGTAAATGCAATATATATAAAATAAATTGTTCTTCCTGGTTAAACTGTACGTGTTTAACAAAACCAGAGTAAATAATTTTTGCATTTGTTGTTAGTACATCATACATTCAGGCCATAGGACAAAGCCCACAGTCCCATATCAAGTATGTCCAGGAATTTATCTATACTAATGCTACACACCTGCATACCTACAGAACGTATTATTTTAACGGCCAAAAAGTAAGTTCTTCATCAAATGCAGTAGATACTGTGAAAGTATGGGAATGCGGATGCAGCCTATCACTTTTCCAACTGCAATCCAAGAAGGCTCCATTATGTATGAGTGGTCAATGTTGCTGAAGGTGTTTCCTCACAAAAGGAGAGGTCGCAAATAGATGTATATATCTTGTAGGTGTTTGATTAAATTGAAGCATTTACAGCTACCTTTTCTTAGCTAAACCATTTTGACATGAGCTTTTGAGCCATGGCTGCTGGATGGTGTATGGTGGGTAGATGTAAATGTCTGCATGTTTTTCTCTAACCCATTGCTTTTAACAGTATTAGTAACAGGATGACTCCAATTCCTCACTGCCAAGCATCGTTCACTATAAATAACTGTAATGTTCTCTCTGTTCAAAGAAGGTGTTTTTCCCTTCCGGATTTCTTGATTTGCTAATGTTGTTCTCAGTATTTCTCTGTATCACTAACAATGTAACAATATTGCTGCTCACATAAAAAGTAATAATAATAAAGTAATTTGGGGTTTGGTGTGTCGCTCATACGTATGTGTTTTGTTTTGTAACTGTTGTGTTTTTACTTAACGTGCTGAAAAAAAAAAAAAACAGCTTAAACTAGCATAAGATGTTTGTTAGTCTTTGCTGGTTTAAAGGTGCAGTATGTAAGATTCAGAAACCCTTGTTATTAATGACACCTGTGGCTGTTAAGTGAACTGCAGCCAGCTACCTGTTGCTTGTGCTCGCGCTTGTGCACACACTCCATAGGGACGTGAGCATCGACCAATAATGTAATGTACAAAGAGACCGAAAGTGATCCACTGGCATCATGCTGACAGATGAGGTAGCATAATTAAAATTACACAGTTATGATTGTTTTACTACAAACTTTGAGACTGTATATTATATTTGACTCTCCAGTGCTGGAACAGGGCTAAAACAAAGTGTGGATATAGGTCTGACTATGTGAGACTGTAGTTTGAAGTAATCACTTTCTTTGCATGATACATTGACTGCATTTATACGATAGCCTATGTCGGCGTTAGCTAGCTAACCAGCTTTATCAATAGCTGTTAGCTTAATTTGGTGGATGATGACAGTAGCTGTTTATAAAATAGACTGTACATTATAAATATGTTGACACAATTCAGTATTGATGTGATTCCATCACAACTGTCATTTTGATATATCGATGTGCTATTGTTTTATAATAATAGATTGTATATATTTTCTGTATAACCAAGTTACGTTACACTAAAGAATGGGTCTTTTTGCATTATCTTGAACATTGTCTAGCATTCATTTCATGTGTTATTGTAGTTTACCTTGCTGAATAATTACAGATTAACATTGTTTATGACAGTTACTGTGCAGGCAAGATCAAGTTAGCTAAAATTACACAGATCAATACTTATGGCACTATATTTCACATGCTTTGCCGTTATGTAAGCTTACCTGTCCAATAAGAAGAACGGCAATTCAGGGTCAGTTTTGATCCCAAAACCGAACGAAGTTCCCTCCAGGAATCAAATGCCCTGCCGATGTTCACTCTAGTTTTCGCTTGACCACGATCATGTTCCCACTTAGCCAGACTAGATTCAGTAGATAAATGTTTTTTGGCTTACTCAGAGTTTGTGTAGGAGTCGTGTTGTGCTGGGAACCGGACGTTTGCTGGATTCCATCTCTAAGATAACGTTACCTAGTGTTGTAGACAGTTGTCGCTGTTGAATAGCGGGGGGGAAACACTGAGGCAAGGCTCTCGGGAAAATGCACATTTTCACGTGACGCACTATGCAAGACATGAGCAAACATTATATAAATAAAACATTTGAATGGGTGTGGATCTTTTTTATAATCTGAATCTGCCTTTGGTCTCAAATCACAACCATGTGGGAACATCTCTACACTCATATTTAAAGGAATAAATATGAAAATTTGCTGATTTTGAGTTTCTTTCTTCATCAAACAGAATTTAAGACTTTTAGGATTTCATTTCAGGCCTCCTCTTGTAAACAATGCAAGTAAATGTCCTCCATTTTTTGACGGTCCAAAATGCATATTTAGTGTGCATCAAAATAATCCACACGACTCCAGTCGACAAATAAAGTTCTTCTGAATGCAAACGATTGATTATTTTTAGAAACAAAACAATATTATATACTTTTTAAATACAAATGTTCGCTTCCGTACATCTCTGTAACGTGCGCTCATGAGAAGGATGACGTAAGCTCGTCGGTAAGGTCACACGTCACGTGGAGGAGTCAGGAAGCACATCATTGTTTACAAGAGGAGCGCTGTACAAAAGTTTCTTGATGCTTCAACCTTCAGAAACCCCAAAGAAAATACACGCCGGGAAAAATATGAACTTTTCATCGGTTGCTTATACATGATCATGAGCGATTGAAGCTCTGGCTTATCGCGCTGAACCTAGATATCAGTACACCCCTACATTCTCTCAAATATTGGAGGGTGTGCAGTGAACATTTTACCTCATCCCTCTCATGAGCACGCATCACAGAGATGTACGGAAGCGAACATTTGTAGATAAAAAGTATTGTTTTGTTTCTAAAAATAATCAATCGTTTGGGTTCAGAAGAACTTTATTTGTCGACTGGAGTCGTGTGGATTATTTTGATGCACACTAAATATGCATTTTGGACCGTCAAAAATGGAGGACATTCACTTGCATTGTTTACAAGAGGAGGCCTGAAATGAAATCCTAAAAGTCTTAAATTCTGTTTTGATGAAGAAAGAAACTCAGATACATCTTGGATGGCCTGAGGGTGAGTAAATTATCAGCATATTTTCATTTTTGGGTGAACTATTCCTTTAAGTTTGCCTATTTATGTAAAGGAAAATTATTCTTTTTCAACATGAAATCCTCATTCTCTAAAATACAGTAGTATGAACTTTAGCAAGCCTGTCTGTGACCTTGCCCATGACTTGCATCCTGTCTAATGGCCCTCATTAAAAGCCAGTTTACTCTGTATTAAGTCATTAGTCCACCTGAATGGCCTGGTCAGCTCCTTTCTGCCACATTACTGCCCATCCAGTGTGTGGCACAGATTTCAGCTGATGGGGAATGGTACAAACCGACTTGGTATGCAGCAGTTCTATTTTCAGTGACCTTTATGGAGATGGCCCTGCGGGCATGGGTAATCTAATTTAGCTTGAATAATATTGCCTGTCATTAGGAAATGCATACAGTCTATTCACCTCCTCCACAGGCTTTGCATATAATTTGAAACCAATCAGAATTGTCTTTCCAGTTGGACACTAACTCATTTAAAAGAATCAAATTATGAACCATTTATTTTGAATTCAAAGGAGGCAAATGAAACGCCGGAGACAAGATGAGATTGATTTTTGCATCATGCTCAGTGCACCTCAAGGCTTTGTTATTGTTGTTGTTTTTTACATTTTTGATGTTGAGTTTTAGAACAGATTTGTATTTTTGAAGCCAAAATTAGAATTAAACTTGAAGTGTCTTGGACTGAGCCAGGTTGTAAAAGAGTTAGAAGGTGCGTCGTGCCACTTATTGTACCACGAATTTGCCAATGACAAATATTTGTTTAATTTGTGGTGTGAAAGGGCCTATTCGTCTTGCTTTTTCAGGTCGCATTTGATGCATGAAAGAGCCTAACCACACACAAAGCAATTTAAAGTTTCTGTTGTAGACAGCAGCGACAAGCAACTAAAATGAGCAACAGTACATTTGATTGATTCTACTCCTATAGTGTCACACTGGGTAGCCCCGCCCATTGTGAATTCTCATTGGTACAAATCCCTACTCTTCAAAACTGTACATTAAACATGAAATACATACTGCTTGGCTGTAGTTCTGCTGCATCCACAGCAGTTTCACTTTTACTGTGGACAGACAAAGAGCTTGTTGCTGGAATCTAATTGCATCATGTTTGGTTAGAACACAGTTTTAGCTGAATTTATAAGACTAGCACTGTTTCCTGCAGTGTAGATGGTGTCAGACAAAGGTTAGGATGCTGCTGTGTTGATGTTGATTGTGACAGACTGGGTGAGATGTTTCTCATCTGGCAGTTAAGCTGTTGTTTGTAACCCACAAACATCAGTGTTTGTGTAATAAAACTGAACAATAGCTGACTGCTGATCCAGAATCAGGTTTGTATTGGTCTGAATTAAAAAGCTGAACTAAAAAAAAAAAAAAAAGGTGGATTTACCTTTATGTGCCGCTTCTTTTATTTAGGCGAATCAAGGTTGTGTTGTTAATTGTTCCAACAATAGCTAGTGTTAACAATATAATTTACAAAATTGTTTATTATACATTATTATTATTATTATTATTAAATATATTAATTACTCCTGATATCATTTTTTACTCCTAAACAAAGTCATCCCTTAAAGGTGATAAGAAAATATTTTTTGATATTACAATACTTTCTCCTACTCCAACTTAACGTGATAAGCAACTATAAATACCAAAACATTGTTCTGTCTTTTGAGCATTTCAACCAACCCAACATATGAACAATGGCTTAACCAATGCCATTAGTTTGGGGCAGGACTATCTGTTTGTACTATCAATGGAATATGGGCGAAGTGCTCTTTTTTATTTTTTAAACTGTTTGAAAACAATCATTATTTTTGCAATTCTGTTTTGTGCCACTGGTGGTGCAGAAATCACACACTAAGCCTTAAAAGGGATTATCACCCTCATTTCAAACAACTGTGTATGACTTTTATTCTTCTGCAGAACATATTTGAAGAAAAACTGAAAAATATCTCAGCTCAGCAGGTCTTTAAAATGCAAGTGGATGGTGATCCGACTTTTAAAGCTCCAAAAATTACAGACAGTCAGCATAAACATAATCCATATGACTCCAGCATTTTAAAAAAAAAATTCTCCCCAATTTGGAATGCCCAATTTCCAATGTGCTCTTAAGTCCTTGTGGTGGCGTAGTGGCTCGCCTCAATCTGGGTGGGGGAGGACAAATCTCAGTTGCCTCCGCATCTGAGACCGTCAATCCGCACATCTTATCACGTAGCTTGTGGTGCGCTTTACCGCGGAGATATAGCTCATGTGGAGTCTTCACGCTATTCTCCGCGGCATCCACGCACAACACACCATGTGCCCTACCGAGAGTAAGAACCACATTATAGCGATCATGAGGAGGTTACCCCATGTGACTCTACCCTCCCTGGCAACCGGCATCCTCAGCACACCCTGGATTTGAACTCACGACTCCAGGGGTGGTAGTCAGCGTCAATACTCGCTGAGCTACCCAGGCCCCCTAAAATAAATTAAAATTAAAATGATCTTCTAAAGCGATACGATCGCTTTTGGTGCGAAAAAAGATCAATATTTAAGTACTTTTTTAACTATAGATCATCGCTTCCGGTAAGATTCATGAGAGTTCTGAGTTCACACAGTCTCTCTTGAGACGTATTCATGTTGGCATGTTACAGATATAATCTCACGTTCTCCTCTCAGTTGAGATATCCAGGATAAGCACACAAATGCACCATTGTGAGTAAAGAAACAGATAAAAATACAGATCTAAATCAAAACCAACGAAGCTTCTGTACAACGTTCCTCCTCCTCAGTTGTAAACAACACTGCTCTCCCATGTGTGTAGCACGTGCGTCAGTTCTCGCGTGTCTCACGTGCCAATGCGATTACGCCCAGTGCATGATTTAGGCATGGGTGACATGGGCAGTTGCCCCCTGGTCAACAACTTTGGGGGCGTGTTGAAGCGGGTTTCGCCCAAGGCGCCATACAAGCTAGAACCGCTACTGATTACATCGCGTGCGCACATCGCTGACTAGAAGTGATGATTTAGAGTTTAAAAGTACTTAAATATTGATCTTTTTTCGCACCAAAAGTGATCATGTCACTTTAAAAAAAAAAGACATTAATTTAACCACTGGAGTCATATGGATGAAGTCTGTGCTGACTGTCTGTGATTTTTGGAGCTTCAAAGGTCTGATCGCCATCCACTTGCATTTTAAGGACCTGCTGAGCTGAAATATTTTTCTATTTTCTTCAAATGTGTTCAGCAGAAGAAAGAAAGTCATAAACACCTGGTATGAGTAAATGATGAGAGAATTTTCATTTTTGGGTGAACTATCCCTTTAAAAATCCCATGAAATCAAAATTAAAGTTTGGTTACTTTTAGCCCATCTATTAACAAAGCTCTCACAGTGGAGAGCAATTGTCTTCGAAGGGAATAGGGCAAGGGAATGATCACTTATGAATGGAACGTGGACGTTGGATGTGAGGAAAGTGGCTGAAGTTTATTCATATTTTTAATGCAGACGTTTTTTTGTAGGTTTCTTGGGAAGTTATTCTTTATGTTCAGTGTATTGTGATTAAAAACATTGATATATGTGATTTTTTTTATTTCCTTGTTCCTCATCCATCCTGCAAAATGGCTCCTGGCTCTTTAATTTCCAAATCCATCTAAAATAAAATATTATTTACAAATTTAACATACATGAAAAGATTGGTTTTAATTGTATTTGTTGCGAATGATACGATTCTATTTATAAGAGATCAGCATTGATATGGAGCTTTGGGTTATTTTGAGTTATCTTTGTTGTAAAATATCTCATTAAAATCAGAAAACAGCCATGCATTGGCTTTGCTGGCTCCCATGAATGCTTGGTTGTGACCTTCACATAAAAAAATAAAAATAACAATAAAGAGACCAAATTTCATCTCTCATGAGAACAATAATGCTGACTAAAAGCTGGGTTAAAAATAGTCGCCTCATTACATTAAACGCTCCCTGTTAAAGTAGTGCTTCACATTTATGAATTCCTGAAAGACTGAAGCGTGAGTGGTGTGTTTGGAACTGCAGTGGCGTGCAACCTCGGCCCAATCCCTGTCAAATCCTATCTACCTTACAGAGCCAAACAAAATAAATTCAAGTGAGCCCTCCACCTCAATGAATTTGTGCACCATTATTTACTCAACATACACATTAGTTTCAAGATGTAGTTCCTGAACAGTAATGTCTCACCTCAGGATAGCAGCTCTTTTTCAGTCATAGGCGCTCCATTTTTAGAGTGTGCCATCTTTTGACACGTGTTTTGTGTAAAAATGGAAGGCTGCAAAAGACTTGTCTCTAAAGAAAATGGGCCAGTGACCTGAAAAGTGGGCCACAGTGTTTTATAAAAAACCTCAGACTTAGATAGCTGGGATACGTTACATTTAACACATGAGGGTGATTCAAATGTGAGGGGCATTACGGCTATTTACATTCTCTCTACATCTACAGTGAGTGGCACAGAAAATGATTTAATGAATGAGCAGCTGTGTGAAGACACTACCAATCATGATGGGTAAACATTCTAGAAAGTTCAGCTACACTGATCCAAGTCTATGGGAAAAATATTTCACATCTAGCAAAACAACACTCGTAATATCATGTTTTTTGGGCATGTGCCATGTTCATTGGGTGGCTGAAAGTACCTTGGAGTACTATGTAATTACCATCAGTCATTCAGTATTATGGTCATATATCAAAATACCATAGTCAGGGACAAATACAAAACCGTTTAAAGGAATAGTTCACCCAAAAATGAAAATTTGCTGATAATTTACTCACCCTCCGGCCATCCAAGATCTTGAGTACATTCACTTGCATTGTTTAGAGGAGGAGGCCTGAAATGAAATCCTAAAAGTCTTAAATTCTGTTTTGATGAAGAAAGAAACTCAGATACATCTTGGATGGCCTGAGGGTGAGTAAATTATCAGCAAATTTTCATTTTTGGGTGAACTATTCCTTTAAGGAACGAAAACTAAAAAAAAGAGGGGAAAAAAATGATTTTATTATATTGTTGCTGGTGCCAGGCTTTACCAGTTGAGCTACAGGAGTATATAGGCTACTGTATACCATTCTTGTTATGATTTCAATGCTGATAATTCCCCCATTTGGGAAAAAATTTAATTTCACTTATTTTAGGTGAGGCAAGATGCTTATTTTGAGCTTGTTTCTCTCACGAGATCTGGCAACACTGCAACTATTATACCACCCACCCTTAAAACAGAGTACTGTCATTTTAAAAAGAACGTAATTAACTATTCTTTTATTCCGTTTTAACCTTTTACCGTTTGGAAAGGCAGTTGCAGAATGCTGGAACCGGAAGGGAAAAATACCTTTTCTGCTCAGATCGAACTGAAATGAAAAGCATTTCGTTTTTAGTCCCTGACCATGGTATTACTATCTGATACCATCAATGTACCACTGTACAACCACAGTAGTTTTTTGTCAGTGGCTTTATAGATGGTTACTTGTGTTCATCACTGAAATTCAATTTGGCTTTAGTTTAATTAATTGAATACAACAGAGAACATTTACATTAAAATGATAACAAAGAAACATCACCAATGTGGCCTCTAACCCTGAGAGAAAACATCTTTAAAATGTAATTTCAAACAACTGTGAAACATAAGCGGAGATATTTAAATTCCAGAAAAATACTTTACCTTATGCAAGATTAAATGAAACAGTAGTAAACTAGATGTTTACATTTTCTGAAGAAATGTGAATGGTCCCCACCACAATGCTAGGATGTTGTGGGAGGTCACCAGTGCACTGCTATGTGGTTGCTAAGGTGTTTTGTTTAGGTTTTAGTGCATTTCTCTGTGGGTATTCTGTGTGGTTGCTGGGGAATTGCTAGGTGGTTGTCGGTGTTTGCTTACTGGCCCAGGTCAAAAAAGTAACTATGATATTTAGGTACCTAGATATGGCTTGGGTCCCTCCTGGGATTTTTTTCACACCTGTTTTATCATCAGCCATGAAAAAACTCTGATCCCTTAGAATAGTAATAGCACACTTTTCCACAATCCACGTGATATGATGTATCATTCAAATCCGTAGCACAAATATCACAAGTTACACACCTAAGTTTAACAATGAGGGTTAGTTCAGGTTTGCTCAGATCCTTGACCCTAAGAATGAGCTTAGTAAAAGCAATAATGATGTTTGCCTAAGCAAACACCACTAAAAACTCTTCATGTATATGAAGATAACAGTAAGATTCAATTATAAAAAATTACTATAGGAGGTAACAAAGACAGATTGTAGTGTTAGTCTTTAACTGAAACTATTTATTTTGATCTCCAGGTGTAGCCCCTCTCACTCTGACAGGGGGAAAGTAGATCAACTACTAATAAAAGGATATTTCCCATGAGCCTCTTGGATGAAGCGAGCAACAGCAGAATGGGAAATAATTAAACTGCCTTGGAAAAGCAAGGCACAGGATAAATGAATACCTTAAGTCATCAAAATCAAATAATCTGAGATGAAAAAATATATTCAAGTCATGTCAAATGTATTATATGTCCAGAGTACTGATTTGTTCCTCTTATATTTTAAGACATTAGCCAACATCTACACAGACATGTGCCCTCTAGCTTGTCAAAATTGGTTAGAGTTAACCAATTTCTCTAACCCCTAACCCTAACCCTTAAATGATAGGTCCCACTTTATATTAGGTGTTTTTAACCTCTGTGTACTTATAGTTAGCATTTGATACAATGCACTTACTGTGAACATACATGTTGTTGCTCTCTACTTACATTCAGGGTGACTAGATAGTAACCCTTTTTCATGTGAAAAGGCTCTCAATATTCCCATTGGATTATTCATACACTGTTTATTTGGAGTCTCGCAAACAATCCTAAACCTAACCCTGACCCTTCCCCCTGACCCCAAATTTTACCCTACCCATAACGCTAAGCTTGGTAGAAGCAAATACAAATCTCAAAATAATTTAGCAAAAAACATTGATGAAACAAATACATTGTATTAAATTATTATTATTTTTTATGTTAGGACATTAGTAAAGACTCCTAATATAACATGGGACCAAATGATACTTTTCTATTTTTGTGCCACATATGGGAACCACAGGTTTTAGAATATTGGTTAATAAACTTTCTTAGCCCACATTATGAAGGTTGTAATTCTAAAGGCACATCCCACCACACTAAAAGAGTATTACAAGGAGGGAAAGAGAGAGAGAGAGAGAGTGAAAACTAGGGCACTATTATCTGGCCTCTTTTTCCAAGCAGAAGCAGTGGTTTATGGACAACGAGCTGGAGTGAGGGGATAGTGTGTTGTCGTGTGACTTTTACATTTTCCTTAGTATCTGAGAAGTAAACTAAACCAAACGTATATTCAAGGATTGTGACACTTTCAAACTACAGCACAAACTCCAATTGAACTTATCTTCAACTGCCACCATGTTGGAAGACAAGAAGACCAAGGTGAAGATCACCTTCCTGGTTATCCTGGTGGGCATCTCATCCATGTTGGCAGCAGTGGTGACGGACCACTGGGCAGTACTGAGTCCCAGAGTGGAGCGGCTCAACACCACCTGCGAAGCGGCCCATTTTGGACTCTGGAGGCTGTGTAAAAAGAGTATCTTCATTGTGGAGGAAGACCCTCATGGCAAAGGATGTGGTCCCATCAGCCTGCCAGGAGGTAAGGAAGTTGTTGTTCAAATTATTTTTCATAACGATCACTGGCACATCCAACCGTTCCATCTGATGTAGCCCAAAAGCATGGATCTGTCTTCCATTTGGAGTTGTTGGAAGAAAATCTAATTTACCTTAATTTTGTAAAGGGAAATTGGGGAGCAGAAGAAGTTAAGCTAACTCTCATACTCTTTCACGTGACTAAAGTGAACAGTTTTCTCCCTCATGGTATACAAAGGACAATTGTGCAGTTCATCCTTTAAAGATGAACCAACAATCTGGGTATGAATCTTTTCTCTGAATAGCTTCAAGAGTCTGTTTTAATCTAATTGCAGTGTGTGTCTTTGAATTGCTTAGTGAGCTCACTGACCAGGCAGCTTATGAATAGAATGGGCATTGATAGGTCGTTTATGAAGTCATTGGGTTGTGTAAGTCTGTAATAGATAAGGCAAGGTGATTTATGAGCAGAGCTTTGGTGATGAATTAATGAAAGGGAGATGAACTGTATCTACCTGTGGGAGACAGGAAATAACTCAACTGTTCCTGACGGTACTCTTGGGAGGGATAAGCCTCATTTCATTCCTGTACCCCAGCTCATGAGGTCAGATAGATTAAAGGAAGAAATGAGAACAAAACCTGAAGTAAATGCTATTCACATGCATGACAGTACAGACTGATGAAGAGTGCATGCATTCATTAACACAACATTGAACATCTGCCTTCATATCTACTGTTCCTAACAAATTTACCATCAACCGTGTTCTGGAGACAAACGTATGTCAACATTTAGGTCTTGTGAAAGACAGATTGTGGGGTACCCTACAAAAAAAACAAACAACAAAAAAACAGCTAAAACCAGCCCAAACTGGTTTGTTGGTCTAAGCTGAACTACCAGCCTGGTCAGGCTGTTCTGTTGGCTGGGTTTAGAGGGGCTTTTGGGCACTTTTCAGCTGGTCAGGTTGGGAGACCAGATAGTCCAACTGAAGACTAGCTTGGCCTGGCTAAGAGACTTACTGAAACCAGCTAAGACCATCTTAAAGCAGCTAAGACCAGAAAAACAGCTTGGACACAATGGGAGACCAGCTAGACCAGCTGAGGACCAGTTTTGCCAAGCTGGGAGACCATCTTAAACCAGCTAAGACCTCCAAATCAGCTTAGGGCTGGTTTAAGATGCTTTTTCCAAAGAGTGTATTCCAAGGGCCTTCAACAGGGGGTCCGCGACCCCCAGGGGATCCACAGTGATACTGCAAGGGGTCCGCAAATTATTGTTTTATCCACCATTGGCATTTGTAATAATCAATCACATCACTCACTCACACTAGAGTGACAGCGAAAGAGATGAGTATGAATTTTAGTCTATCCACATGTTGAAGTCCTTTGCAGCTGCATGCCAAATCTTAAAGTGTGACTAAACAGCACTAGTCAGTGGAAGTGCGCAGCCCAGACAAACCCTTCACACGACCACCGCTCATCACAAGCCGTTCAAAGCAGGACACACATCAGGTTCAGCAGCGCTGCAATGGAGGGTCACGTGATTAAACGCGTCTGCTTTGCATTGGTCGCACTATGCAGTTGAGCAGATGACAGTCTACAGTTTTTTTTATTATTAGTTGCTTTTTGCTTTCAGAACAATAGCGTAGGCTACTTGTCTGGTGTAAATAAATAGTTACCGCTGAGACTATCAAGCTGGCATACACGGTCCTTAACGTTCCACACACACAATATGGTGACTCTGAAATCAACATAATTTAAGTCATACATTAAGTCATTGTTTTCCTCATTACAAATGTTTTACTCAATGAAATGAACAGTAATTTTTTAATATATGTATTAATTGATCACTCACATGAGATGAAGACTCCATTTTAGTAACCTTATAAAAAAAAAATTATTTGGCATGGACAGGGTTTGTCTGTTTTTCTGTCTGTCTGTCTATCTGTCTTTTTATTTCTTTTTGGAGGAGGGTCGGCACAGGGATTAACAAGGAAAATTAAAAATGTCACTTCATGTCAAAAATCTTGCAGACCTGGGGGCCTGGGTAGCTCAGTGGTAAAATACGCTGGCTACCACCCCTGGAGTTTGCTAGCTCACTAGTTTAAATCCCAGGGCGTGCTGAGTGACTCCAGCCAGGTCTCCTAAGCAACCAAATTGGCCCGGTTGCTAGGGAGGGTAGAGTCACATGGGGTAAACTCCTCGTGGTCACTATAATGTGGGTCGTTCTCAGTGGGGCGCGTGGTGAGTTGAGCGTGGTTGCCATGGTGGATGGCGTGAAGCCTCCACACGCGCTATGTCTCCGTGGCAATGCGCTCAACAAGCCACGTGATAAGATGCGTGGGTTGATGGTCTCAGACACAGAGGCAACTGGGATTCGTCCTCCGCCACCCGGACTGTGGCGAATCACTACACGACCACGAGGACTTAAAAGCACATTGGGAATTGGGCATTCCAAATTGGGAGAAAATGAAAGAAAAAAAAAAGAAAAAAAAAATGTTGCAAACCAGTGCTGTCCCTGCTGAAACGACCAGCTAAAACCAGCCTAAGCTGGTCAGTTCGCTGGTTTCAGAGGGGGTTTGAACACTTTTTAGCTGGTCAGGCTGGGAGACCAGCTAGCCTCCCAGCTTGGCCAGGCTGACCAGCTAAGATCAGTATGACCAGCCTGACGAGCTAAGACCAGCCTGACCATCTAAAAAAAATGTCAAAACCCCTTTAAAACCAGCCTGACCAGCTAAAACCAGCCAACTAGCTTATGCTGGTTTTAGCTGGTCTTTTCAGCAGGGCAGCATTTAATGATTATTTCAATGGATTTGCAATGTAAACATCATGAAGTATGTACAGAAAATATTATGGTACTATACACCATACACGTTTTTATAGGCATAAAACGCAACAATTTTATACAATGTGTAATGGGGGTCCCAGCTCCGTCTCTCTACCCACAAAGGGGTCCTTGGCATGAAAATGGTTGAAGACCCCTGGTGTATACTGTAAATGAAATGACTCACGAAATTATCATAGTATTCGTGATGGATGGATGGACTGATGGAGAAGCAATTCAGAACAAGTGGGGTAAATAGGTATTTGGATCCAGGCTCTCACCTGTGTGATGCAGGGTGCTATAGGAGTAGTATTGTGCATCCACTGTTTTTCACATCTGAGTAAGTCAAATAGGAGTAATCACTTCCTGTCAGCCAACATGTGCTCCTATGAATAACCACGTTACATGGACTTAAGAAAACGGTTTATTCCAGGGTTTTTGCATAAAGCACCATTCTGAAACTTCATGTAAACAAGAATGCTGGTTTTCTTGTGCCACTTAAGGGATTAAGAGAAAGCATTTTAACACACCTAGGTTTCTCTCTGAGAACACGGCATAATGTGGTCATGTATACGCATAAGCAGCATTCTGATGGGTGTTTGAAGAGTGCATGTGTGTGGAACAGACTGGGATAACAAACGTCACAGGATAGAGCCCAACAGCAAGTTAATACAGTGGAAAGAATTAAACATTTCTGAGAGTACAGTGGGAAAATCACATACACTATATATGTAAACTATACCCATTTTTACATACGAATCTAAAATATTGACTGTCCCTCACATTTGCGCATGCGCTCGTACATTGAGGAAATCCCAGAGTTTTACATAAGAAAGAAACCCCACTATTGCATCGAAATTCCGTGAAGGTCGCAATATAAATTTAAGGAAACAAACACAACAACAACTCTGGAATATCTGGTAAGAAAGTGAAGCAACAGAGAATAAAATGGCAAAGTCTTCCACCAATCCCATGTTTGTTATTTACACAATCATCAAAATTACGCTGGTGTGAGAGAAGCTGCTTACTGACCGAGCCACATGTATTCAGGACTAAAGAGTATGCCGCTTATGCAGTGCATGTAATCTGGAACGCTGTTTTCTCGCAATGATCCACTTTCCCGCAATAAGCCTCTTTCTGGTGTCATGTAAATGTAGTCAGTGTCTGGGGAGGATCCAAGATTAAATTATAACTGTGGTTGTTGAATGAAGATGGAGCCTATAGGCCTACAGTTCCAAACAGTCTTTCCAATTGTTTTAAGACCTAATTATCCATATTATTTGATAATAACTAATTAACCATGACAGGGCACTCTGTCAAGTTATCCATTATGTTGTTCCAGCCACAGATGTTCATGGACTGTCTGATACATATAGCACATAAATTTGGCAAAGAGCTTTCTCAATGCAGCAAGCTCCAATGTGATTGGCTGTCTTTACGCAATTTATAAGAGTCTGAATTTTCTGGGAGGCTGCCCACAATCTGCCAGAAAATAGTTTTGTTTACAAGTTCCCAGGCTGCTTCTGAGAAAGAACTGGTAACTGAATTTGCCAAAATTTGTTAAGCTCATGGCACCACATTTTTGGAAGATATTTATCAGTTTAGTTTGAGAAATTGAGGCTCCACTTTTAACTTGTATTAAGACATTTTGAGTGATCGGACAAGTGAAAAAATTTTTAAATTTTGTTAATTGTACAGATTTTGTGGAGGGATTTTATGACTGCATGCATGCACTTTTTCACAATTTCATTCAGATAACAAATTCCGCTCATTACCGGCAAGGTTTAAATCTCTGACTGGTGAGTTGGCAGTTGTTCTATATTGATGCATTAGAATGTGTAAGGGTTTACACAACATACAGAATATATATGTTTTTGACCACCTCTTATTGTTGTTGAAGTGGACAAATCTCAAAACGATTTGGACCCAATTTACAAATTTCTTAGGGTCACCTCAAGGAATTGTAAAAATGGATCACCAACAATGAATCTTAATACCAAGTGTAAATGGGGCCTAAGTAGTACGTTAACAATATATCCTTGAGTACACCTTTGTGTTCCGCTTTGTTTTCATGGTTACATCTGATTTCAGATCTGTCCCTAAACATCCCGTTAAAAAAAATAAAAACCTGTGGTTGATCGCTTTATATGTTGATCCAAGTGGGTGATTCTTGAATGAACTGCAATGTGGACCAGACTTTATGCCGATAATCAAAAGTCTGCCCATGCGAGACTAACCATGATGTATATAGGACTTGCATTTATTCCCATATACAGTGCATCCGGAAAGTATTCACAGCGCTTCACTTTTTCCACATTTTGTTATGTTACAGCCTTATTCCAAAATGGATTAAATTCATTATTTTCCTCAAAATTCTACAAACAATACCCCATAATGACAATGTGAAAGAAGTTTGTTTGAAATCTTTGCAAATTTATTAAAAAAAAAATAAAAATAAAAAAAAAATAAAAAGGGGGAGGTGACCAAGGGGTTCTTGGTTACCTCCCTGACTAAGGCCCTTCTCCCCCGATCGCTCAGTTTGGCCAGGCAGCCAGCTCTAGGAAGAGTCCTGGTGGTTCCAAACTTCTTCCATTTACGGATGATGGAGACCATTGTGCTCATTGGGACCTTCAATGCTGCAGAAATCTTTCTGTACCCTTCCCCAGATCTGTGCCTCGATAAAATCCTGTCTCGGAGGTCTACAGACAATTCCTTGGACTTCATGGCTTGGTTTGTGCTCTGACATGCACTGTTAACTGTGGGACCTTATATAGACAGGTGTGTGCCTTTCCAAATCATGTCCAATCAACTGAATTTACCACAGGTGGACTCCAATCAAGTTGTAGAAACATCTCAAGGATGATCAGTGGAAACAGGATGCATCTGAGCTCAATTTTGAGTGTCATGGCAAAGGCTGTGAATACTTATGTACATGTGATTTTTTTTTTTTTCGTTTTTTATTTTTAATAAATTTGCAAAGATTTCAAACAAACTTCTTTCACGTTGTCATTATGGGGTATTGTTTGTAGAATTTTGAGGAAAATAATGAATTTAATCCATTTTGGAATAAGGCTGTAACATAACAAAATGTGGAAAAAGTGAAGCGCTGTGAATACTTTCCGGATGCACTGTAGATCTAAATTATAATTGCACAGTTGAAATCACTGCAAAATCAGTCAAAATGAAAGAAATCTGTGCTTCACCAACATTTCAAGTATGGCACTATACATCTCCACCACTGTTTAACAATGTGCAGCACAAATTTGTGTTTGCCCTAACCAAACCCTGAAGCATTTACTTTAGACTATTAGGAGATAAGCAGTTCAATCAGGTTGTGGATTGCAGTCTTGGCAGACACCTACTAATTCTCCTGCTGTCCCAATGGGAGAATTCATGTTGGAATGGTTCAGTTAACGTCAAACCCTGAAGCTCCACAGACACCTCACAGAGCACAACTGTTCAAAAGGATGGCCAAAGAGACCAGGTGTGGCCCCAGTGCACACTAGCCTAGCAGAGGAAACATCATAGCCTGGGGAGTGGCTAGATTTGGAAAGCCTCTTTAACTGCAGAGATGAAGCCATAAGCCATTGGTGCCCCCCTGCCCACCCTCCAAGACCTGTACATCTCCAGAGTAAGGAAATGTGCAGGTAGAATCACACTGGACTCCACAAACCCTGCCACCTCCCTCATTGAACTGTTGCCCGCTGGCCAGCACTACAGAGCACTCAGCACCAGGACAACCAGGCACAAGAACAGTTTTTACCCTCATGCCATTTACCACATGAACAATTAAACTGCCTTCAGGACTCCCATAGTGCAATAATGTAAATTCACTCAGATTTAATTCAATAACTGTATATACACCTACCTTGCACATATATTACCACTTACACATATACATATGCCATTCTGTTTTATACGTCCTATTTTTATTTTTTGTCTATTTATACTCTTACCTTGTTTTATATTCTGTCTCTCTGTAATGTTTTATGTGCACTTGCTTGTTTCTCCTATCACAAAAAGAAAAAAAAATTAATAATAATAATAATAATTTCTTGTGTACGTGAGCACACTTGGCAATTAAGCTCATACTGATTTTGATAAGCCAAAACATTAGCATTTAAGCAGTTGTATTCCTCCTTGCTCAGTGATTCTTGGCTTCACTCCCAGAATTGCTTCTCATAGGAGAGCCTATGAGTGTTGGCAAGACTCAAGTTCTTTAAGGGAATCTAGCGTCTGACACTCATTCAATCCTTAGGTCTGTTAAAGTGACTCTAAAGCATCTCAGTGGAGTTAATTGTGTTAAAATGATTTTATGGAACGATTGGCTTGGAACCACTTCAAAATGTAACCACTGAGTGATTCTGATACAGCATTGCAGCTGTTGAAGGAATAGTTCACAAATCTTCATATTGGGAAGGGGCATAATGTTCCCTCCTGCAATAGTGCTCAAATGTAATTCGTGCAAGCATATATTCAAACTTAGCCAGATTTAACATCAATGATACCAAACGCCAATGACACCAAGATGATCTCAAGAGTCTCGTTTCTGAACACGATGTGCCAAGTTTGAATGTGCAAAAGTGTGAATGATATATGAGAGCCATGTTAGAGCTTGAGATTTGAGCTTGGCAGTCCCTGGTCACTGTATGATTTCATTGTATCGAAAAGAGCTGCAAAACATCCCTTTTTTGTGTTACATGGAAGAAAGTATGTCAAATAGATTTGGAATCATATTAAGGTAAGTAAATAAATGAATTATAATTTTTGGGCACACTATTCCTTTAATACCCTTGTCTTGTAATGGCTTTATCTCAGTTTGGCAGCCAAACTTCTCCAGAGGCATGAAGGCCTTGGAGGAAGCCACCTTTAGCAGGTTAGCTGCTTTAAATATGTCCTCCTCTCACATTGACCCAGAATCTGACGGTCACTCTCTGTTTGTGGACATATAAAGGGGACACCTCTTTTTTCTTGAGCCACTGCTCTGCATTTCCCTGTGCAAAAACAACACAGTAGAGCTCGGAAACCTTGCACCAAAGGTGATTTGTTGGGCTCAATGCTCTGTTTGCATGGGCTGCAAGAGGGAGTTTTAATCAAGGAAAACAAAACAAAACAAAAAAAAACTAATATGACAGACACTGCAACCCAGCTATCGACTTCGGCCCTGAAATAAGTGATTCCATTAACAAATCTGCAAGGTCAATGATACACTCTAAATCACTATTTTTGGCACCTCATTTCGCATGGCGGTGCCGCTGAGCTGAAAGGGCTCACTATGTTCTTTTAGACCTTTAGATACAATCATGTTGAAAAACAGATCTGCCTACATGCAGAGCAAGGTGTACTGCACAGGTCTTGAATCCGATATATGCCAGGGGAAAAAAATGACAGATTTTTCAAGAGTGGCATTTTTTTCTGGGACTCATTCGTGATCGATCTGTACTTGAATGCCTCTGTCAGACGGATGGAGGCGGCTTACTACTGACAGGCCTACTTAAGTAAAGACAGGTAAGAGGATATGAAAAGACATCCAGTGGCCTGGAAAACACAGAGGCATGTCAATGAAATCTCCACACAGAAGCATCATGCCTATTTCTGTGGCAAGTGGATTTTGAATGCAACTTCCAAAAAATATATTTTCGATAATTCCTGTAAGTTGCATAATTATTTTTGATTAAAAAAACATTCTGAAACGCTGCAGCAATAATCATTCACATGTCTAAATTTAGTCTGTCCAATTTGAGTGACACCTTCCACAAATTATTTGTTGAAGACAGTATTTTGAGCTTCATCGACTCAGTATCTTGTAACTAGAAACTATTAATTTTTTTCTTGTGGAATACAAAAGTCCTAGAGTTCTTAGTGAAATGTCAAAGCTGCTCTTTTCTATACAATGAAAATGTAAGATGACGACTGGCTGCAATTTTAGTTGCAATTTTGCTTGGTTTAATGATAAACAAATTACATGACAAGACCAGATTTGAACCTGGGTCCCTTTACACATAAACAAAACCACTACCACTGGACTATCAACTCTCCATGTTTTTAAGGCAAACAATTTTTATAATCGACTGATCTTCAGGTATTTCTTTGTTTAATCAGTCATTTGGATGAAAAAGCAAATTTTATTTCCTTTATTTCATTAAAATATATTTATTACAAAAATATAAATAATTATATGCTATACATTATGTACAAACAAGGTTTATAGGTTACAATATAAATTGCATGTAGCTAAAAAAATCTCTTTGTCCTTAGTTCGTAAGTGGCAGGATAATTTATACCACTCAGTTATAAATGATAAAGAAAACAAAACCACAATCTGAAGGCCCCAGTACACTCACGGTGAAGTACTTCTTCATTCTTCGATCAGAGCCAAAAAAAAAAAGTTAAAAACAGCTGAGCAACACATACTTTTTGCTTCATACACTAATTCAGACACTGGCTACACTGCTGGGGGTGGCGTTTAGAGGAACATTTAAATATGAGGACGCTCAAGACTACATTTAAAACATCAACTAATATGACTTTAAAATGTGTTATCAATGACTTAATGCCTCATTCTTTCAGTAGAATTCACACAAGATCAGTAAAGGAAGCTGTATTAACTACTTGATGCTTATTTAAAGTAATATATACAGTATGCAGTAGATAATGTGTAATTTGTAATGTTTACCTTGTGCATTTGTGGTGCTAATGGCATGGCAGCTACTGCAAAGATGGCTGTATAAAAGAGTGTTTATGGGTAGAATACAGACAAAAGAATGATGATAGACATACCTTACTTTGGGAAGATGTTTGAATGGCTTTTGGCTGCAGACGGAACATGAGTGAATGGGCATTTAAGAGTATTTGAGTAGATTTGATTCCTTTTGGAGACTAATTAAACAAAAAAAATCACATGACATGTTCTTAGAAAATGTCTCTACGTGAACAACCGTACAAATGTGGATAAGTTTGCACCAGCTCTAGTAACTGCATGCTGTGTGTGTTTATGTTGACAAATCTTAACTGACTGAATGGGAATTAGCTCTCGGCCTCAAAGAAGGTGGAGCTCCAGGTCACACCTACTGATGACATGGACCAATGGCAGTAAGAAGGTGTTTAGCTGCCAGTAAGACATCTTCCTGAAATTTCGCCCTGGCGAGCTGTTACGAACCACCAAAACGAACTCCAAAACATTTTTTTTTTTGGCCAGATTTAGTTCTAAATGTCAACAAACCCGTTAGTTCTTCGATTTCCTAGGAAGTGTGCAGTGGCCTTAAGTGTTATCTGGTAAGAGATAGAATGTTGTAATGCCTTTATTAAAAAAATGTAAGAGACTCTGTACAGTCACTTCTTCTAAAATAATATTTTTGCATTCAATTATAGTTACATTTAAACCTAAATTTGACTGCCAAAACCAATGTTCATCAAATGGCACTGTTTGATCAAAATGATTGTGCTCCTTTTCTTTCTTGCTGATTGATAGAGATGCATGTGCGCTTAGTGAAGTTTAATGGAGAATCGCTTGTGGACAAACAGTTTTGCAAAATTGAAATATGTGGCTGATTTTGAATTCATAATATTTATATATCATAAAATATAGAAAATAACAGTAAAATGTAAGTTATGCTCTGGAGAGAAATAACTCTCAAGCACATCAAATGGCACAAAAACTCTGTCAACGCACATGTGTGGCAAACGACCCCGTCCTTCCTGCTCTTTTTCATAAAATGATCATGGAGATCACTGCCTGTCAAGGTGCATGACACCCCTGTCTCCACAACTCAACTGTCTATTGCCACAAAGGACATCAAATCACAATTAAATCAAGTCTCATGTTGGCGTTAGGGTATTGAAATGCTAACAAAGGGTTATTTTTGTCCAGAAAACTGACCACGACCCAATGCGTGTATTAGCCCACACATGGCACATCACATCACGACCAAAAGCTCTCCAAGGTCCATTGTGAGATGAACTCATCCAAAACAGCTTACTCTAACGGTCTGTTATGAATACTCAAATACAATCTAATCTGAGTAAATCATGATCTAATGCAGCACAGCGGCAATGCATCCCATCCCCTTGCCACTGTCTGTATGCCTTTACTAATAAAGCTAAGACCAGCCTGTTGCTAGGTAACCTATACATAGGTCTCCCCCCAACCCCCCATACCTGGTCCCGCATAAGAAATAGCTCCTGTGTTTCCTCTGTCTGATTCCAATCTCAGGTCTCTCTCTTGGCTCAAGGGACCAAGAGGTTGCTTTATAAATGTTATCTAAATTAGAGGTGCCTACTGTCTGAAATCTTTCGTAACTTGACTCTTCCAGTTGCAAGGCAGAGGTCTTAGATGGGACGTTGTGATCTTGTAGACCTATAACCCTGTTGAACACATGGGTGTGAAGCTCTTTCAGTTAACTACCCAAAAAGGGGTGAATGTTTGGGTTGTACTCAAGGTGTCAAAATTTGTCTGGTTAGCACGGGCCAGTTAGCCCCTGCTGGTAGATGACGTAATTACACATTTATGGTGGCAAAAAGTCAAGACTTTTTCATTTCTTGGGCTAATTTCTCTCTTTCTCCAAAAACTGCAAACATAAATATACAATGTGCATACATATATCCTGCTGAAATATCCAGCTTAAATCAGCCTTAGCTGGTTAGTTGGTCTGTTGGCTGGTTTTAGAGTGGTTTTGGCACTTTTCAGCTGGTCATGTTGAAAGACCAACTGTCTAGCTTAGCCAGGCTGGGAGACCAGCTTAAACCAGTTTACACACGAATGGTTGTCTTCAAGCTTCGGTCTCTGTGTAAATGTCAGGCGGCTCATTGGTAGTTCGGCTGCATCGTAATGACAGGCTAAGGCAGCACCTGCAAACCTCAGCTACAATCACTGTTTTCATCTCTTTTCGCAGTGAAGAACTGCTCCTACTTCAAACACTTCACATCAGGGGAGGAGGCCGAAGTTTTTGAAGTTAAGACTCAGAAAGGTATGGTTTTCACCCTTTGAAGTCAGGTGAAGATGGTGCAAAGGATTCCACTTTAGACCAGGCAGAGATGAGAGGAACTGGGTTGGAAAATCTGGTCTTAGATAAGCATAAAAGAGTAACATTTACCTGCATATGTTTGAGTGAAAAAAGGAAAACCTGAAAGTTTGCAAAATTCAAGCGATATACAGGGACCAGAATATCATAGAGACTTAGGCCAATAAACAACCACCTAAAAACCACCCAAACACCCTAGGACTGCATAGTAATGCACTATAAACCAATCAGAACACCATAGAAACCGCATAGCAATGCCCTCACAACACCATGGCATTGTGGCAAAAGTTTTGCATTTGCAATCACCACTCACATTGTCTTCAGTAATTTTAAAAAATCTAATTCGTTATTCATTCTTTAATATATGCTGTTTATGGTAGAACCTAATTTGTCTTATGGCTAGAGCCTGTAAAATGACCTCTTGGCTAGACGTAATGTCCACCAATCACAGGCAGTGCAATCTGGCAACCAACTGTGGCCATTGGCATTATGTTTTCTGCCTGCCTGAGTAGAGAGCATCTTGGCTATTTCATGCTTTAGCTCAGCCACAGAGTTAAAGAGAAAATAAAGGGTCATCTGATAAAATGCTGAATGAAGTGAGGTATGAAGCTGAGCACAAACACTTCATCGTCACA
The DNA here is from genome assembly GCF_019703515.2 of Myxocyprinus asiaticus. Lineage (NCBI taxonomy): Eukaryota > Metazoa > Chordata > Actinopteri > Cypriniformes > Catostomidae > Myxocyprinus > Myxocyprinus asiaticus. Next base: position 9,208,473 of record NC_059356.1, on the reverse strand, counting down.
CACTTCCCGCACCGCATCCTAAAATGTCAATAGTCATTCACACTATTGATCTGTCTGCATTAGTAATTAATGACACGTTAAATGCAACATAAGTCTGGAGGTCAGACTGATTAGCCAGATAATCGGAATTAGCAAAGTAGATGAAGTTATTCCCAAATAATTTTGTTTTCTTGTGAATACAAGGTGTCTACAGTGTATGATGAATGTGTGTTCTTATGTTGGAGAAACAGATTGATATAGATCACAAAGCATAACGTATAAAATCGTGAACACTAATAAAAGGTGCTAAAACCATCAAGTATCAATAATAGTTATCTTATATTGAAACTTCAATAAGCCAGTTTTTTAGTCGAGACAGTAGAGCACATTAGTGAGTGCTCTACTTTTTTCAGCAGCTTTGTTTCTGGAAGTATATTTCTCATTCATTTTATTCGTAAAAATTTGTAACACTATATTGAGTTTTTACAGTTACATATGACAATGAATACACAAATACAGCTGTAAAGTTCTCACTCTCCATAGGCATTTAAAAAAAAAAAAAAAAAAATCAATGAGTTCTAAGCTTCGAACCAAACCAACCAGCTTCAAGATAAATCAGAACATTAAAATCAAGAAAGTGCATGAAGAAAAGACAACTGTAGGCTACAAGACAATACCATATGTTGATATAAATTAATGTCTTTAAAATCTCATATGATGTATCAAATGTTACATCTGAATCAACAAATGGTAAATTTAAACGTTTATCTTTATCTTTTTAGTTAGCTTATGGTTAGCATGCTAATCAGTTAGCCTGCAAAGCTAGCATACCCAACAAATTCTTAGGTCATTTTAATATTTTAAATTATTAAAATAGCCAGACTATTAAATATACTACATAATTGGTATGAAAATAATGTATAAGTATGACTATGTGCAATCATGACATGCATTTTTGATCAGGCATTTCAAATAGTTATCACCTCGGGGTCCAGATGGATTTTGATATTGTCGGGGTATAAAGTATTTTGTATGACACCTGTATGCATAATTGAATAGGGCCTAAATGTTGAAATCCCATAAGACTGGAAGGACTGGTTTTACTTTGATCCAGACTCACTGTGTGTTTTTCCTCTGTCAGAATACAACATCTCAGCTGCTGCTATAGCCATCTTCAGCTTGGCCTTCATGACTCTGGGCAGCCTTTGCCTCCTGGGGGCTTTTGGGAAGGGCAGAGACTACCTACTGAGACCAGCTGGCATGTTCTTTGCTTTCGCAGGTAAGCACAATGTTAAAGGTGCACTCAGTAACTTTTTGCTCATGTCATCTTAGACTTACAATGACACCTATTGGTGTGGATGCATCATCATTCAAAATCAATAGTTTTCAGTTTCAGGTGCCATTGTAGAAATTCACTATTCACAATCAGCCATGATTAATTTAATCCAAGAGTGAAAGTGTCCAATAACAAGACGGTTACTGAGATTAAGCGAGTTGCATTCAGCTGGTCATGTGATTCTAAATTGGCAGCCCCCATGAGGGCGCCCCTGCCCCATGTAGTATAAAACAGCTTTTATAATGTTACTACTAGAGTCCTCATCTCATGTGAGTGCTCATGATTTTATACATGTTTCAAAATTACAGTTCATTTCTTTAGGAGTAAAACTTTTTAATGGGAAAAAATTAGAGTGCACCTTTAAAACAGACATTTAAAACTGAGTATTGCTTTAACTCAGTTGTTCTTAACTGGTAGGTTACATTTCAAAAGGAGTCCAAAATCAATGCTAAAAACAAATAATAAAAATAAAGGCGCTTACAATTTTTTATTGAATTAATTACATGATATGCCGATTAATTAATCAAATGAATCACAATTAATCACATATCTTAATATTTGCAGAGAAAGGCCCCCAAACAAATATATTTAAATGTTAGAGAGTCTCACTTTTGGGTGCGTTGCTTGACTCGCGTTATAAACAGAGTTTCAAGTTAAACATAGTTTGAAACTTAGAAAAACACTTCTCGAGACCCATGCATTCGGAGTTGCAATCCGCCCAGCTGTATTTGAACACAAGAATACATCTTTCCTCATAATGTGCTGTCTGCTGACAGCAAGTGTAATTTGTCACCTGTACAGCTGTGCACTGCCTATATGTACAGCTGGAGTTGCACTTACTGCCCCTTGCTTACTGGGACTCGCAAAAACATGAAGGTGGTACTTCAAGTTTCAATTACAGTAGAAATATTCCTTATTATGGTCTGGGGGCATGATAAATTCTTACTTTTTAAATATGAATGGCTCTGAATTAAAATTGATTTAAAAAAAAAAAAAAAAAAAAAAAAAAAAGCAATCAACCATATAATTCATTCATGATCAGGATGGCAAACTAAATAGGAATATCAACTTTAAAAGGGAAGAGACAGCCCTTACCATTTATTTTATTTGTCGGCATCCAATCACACTCTTCAATATTTATAAAAAATAATTTGCCACTTGGCAATATGGCTAATATACTAATACATTATTTGGCCCATTGTTTGTTCCATGTGTTGGTAAATCACACTTTTGCCATTGTTTTTGCAACTACATTGGGCCAAGGCAGTTTATGGTTATATTAATCAACTTTATATTGAATATAAGGACATTTTTGTTACTTATTTACAATCAGAAATGTTGGTGCTCTATGTCGCCACTTGATATCCAATGTAAAATGTTGGTAGTTTGGTCCTGAAGCAAAACCAATTGAGAACCACCTCTTAAATTAAAGTCACTAAAGAGACAACACAAACATGCTTGAATAGTTGTAATCCCTTTGCAAAAAAGCCATTTGGCATTACCATGTTACAGTGATGGAATCACATGGTAATTCCATGGTGTTTTGATAGACACTTGTCTTGAATACTTAACATATTTATGTTATTATTATTATTATTATTATTATTATTATTATGTTATTTACCTGGCATCCTCATTAGAGGTCTGCAACCCGAGCCCAGGCCCGACAGGACCTTTTTCTCAAGTTTTTAAAGTAGGACTTCGGGTTCGGGTTGGGTTCGAGCTTGTAATTAATGAAAAAATAAACAGGCCTACCGAACTTGTTTCGTGCATGCGCTCTTACTCACGCACGAGTTAGGGGCTGTTCACACCAAATGTGTTTTTACGTGCGTCTGTTCTGTTTCCCTATTTTTTTCCTATGTAAACACATGCTGGACGAATGTCTTTGACTGTTGCACTGTGTCTCGCTGTTTCTAAAGCATCTCGCGCAGCACCGGCATGGTTTAAACACCGTGTCAAATTAAAAATAACTTAATTTTCAAAAATGCATGTTGAGACACCTGCGCTCCGTTTCATTCTTTGTGTTGTGTATAGATTGTTTTTAGTGCAGATGTCACAAAGATTAAATGTTCTGAACAAGTTCAGGCTGCATAGAGGGGACTGTTGCATTGTTTCATATTATTCCAGACTGTTCTGCAGCAGGTGAAGTTTCAGCGCATAAACGGTAAGTTTTTCCATTCTGCTCGTGTACTAAGGGGCTGCCATGCCTTGTTAAAAAGGTATGTTTACGGTTTCAATACTGTTATGAATGTTGCCTATATGCTTACATAAAATACAGCATATTGCAAGAGTACTTTATAAAGGGGGTACAAGGGAAAAGAGGAGGCGAGAACCGGCTTGACAATATAAATAATAGTTTAATGATAAACTTAAACCAAAACACACAAACATAAACACATACACGGCAGTTGCCCGTAGTTCTATCTCTCTTCTGGCGGTGGCGTGGCTGTTTATATGCCGCTCTCTCCAAGCTCACTGGAATTAGAGACAGGTGTTAGACATAATTTAGCTCAGGTGTAAGCGCCCTTACCACTTTCTCTCTCTCTCGCTTGACCACGCCCCCGCTGCCACATACCCCCATCACCTGACTCGGGCCGGGGAGCCATCCGGCCTGTCTACCCCCCCCCCATTTCTGGAAAGGAAATCGGCGGCAGCCATCTGCGCCCCTGGAGTTTGGACCACCTTGAATTTAAAGGGCTGGAGAGCCAGATACCAAAGGGTGATATCCTTCATGCAGTGGAGCCATTGGAGTGGGGCATGGTCTGAGCAGAGGGTGAAGGCCCGCCCCAATAGGTAGTAGCGGAGGGTGAGGACCACCCACTTGATGGCCAGACACTCCTTCTCCACAGTGCTGTACTTGGTCTCCCTCAAGGAGAGCTTGCGGCTGATGTACAGCACCGGGCACTCCTCCCCCTCCACCACCTGCGAGAGTACGGCCCCCAGTCTTCTGTCTGAAGCGTCTGTCTGTAATAGGAAAGGGAGAGAGAAATTAGGTGCATGCAAAAGCGGCCCCCCGCAAAGTGCGGCTTTAATTTGCGTGAATGCCTGTTGGCACTGCTCCGTCCACTGGACCGGGTCTGGAGCCCCCTTTTTAGTGAGATCAGTCAGGGGCCTGGTGACGTCCGAATAATTAGGTACAAACCTCCTGTAATAGCCAGCCAGCCCCAGGAACTGTCTCACCCCCTTTTTGGTCTTGGGTCACGGGCAGGTCGCAATTGCCGCAGTCTTGTCAATTTGGGGACGCACCTGCCCATGACCCAAGTGGAACCCCAGATACTGTACCTCCACCCGCCCAATCGCGCACTTCTTGGGGTTTGCTGTGAGTCCTGCCCGCCGCTGCGATCTCAGGACCCCTCAGATGCTGCCAATCATTACTGTAAATGATAATATTGTAAAGTTTCGGCATTAGCTGAATGCGGTCTGAGGATTCGGCCCATGAGGCGCTGAAAAGTAGCTGGGGCTCCAAACAAACCAAACGGAAGTGGCACAAATTGGTGCAATCCAAACGGCGTGGAGAAGGCTGTTTTTTCACGGGAAATTGGTGTCAATGGGATCTGCCAATAACCCTTTGTCAAATCCAATGTCGAATAAAATCAAGCAGTACCTAACTGATCGAGCATCAAGTTTAGACACCGCGTTGACTTTTCTGTAATCCACACAGAACCGTACAAACCCGTTGCTCTTAGGCACCAGAACAATCGGGCTGGACCAATCGCTGTGGGATTCCTCTAGTACCCCCATATCAAGCATCGCATCCAATTCTTCCCTAACTATTTTCTTTTTGTGTTCGGGCAAGCAATAGGGACGGCTACGTACCACCACTCCCGGGTTTCGGCACCAGTGTAAAGGGGGTACAAGGGAAAAGAGGCGGCGAGAACCGGCTTGACAATATAAATAATAGTTTAATGATAAACTTAAACCAAAACACACAAACATAAACACATACATGGCAGTTGCCCATAGTTCTCTCTCTCTTCTGGCGGTGGCGTAGTTGTTTATATGTCGCTCTCCCCAAGCTCACTGGAATCAGAGACAGGTGTTAGACATAATTTAGCTCAGGTGTAAGCGCCCTTACCGCTTTCTCTCTCTCTGGATGGGCGCTTGGCCACACCCCCGCTGCCACATACTTGCTAGGAGAAGAAATTAGATAGTTAGCGATTTTGGGTTCGGGCTTATAATCCGACGGTATCGTTCAGACTGGGTAGGGTCTCGGGTACGGGTCGGGTTTCATTTTAAGGCCTGTGCAGACCTCTAATCCTCATGTACTTAAAAGTGTGTTGGGTAAGTTACTCAAAAAATTAATTCACTATAAAATACTAATTACTACTCTAAAATTGTAATCACATTACTTATTACTTTATCGTACAAGTAATCACATTACTAATTACTTTAATTTTAAGTTATAAAAAAAACACATTTAACAGAAATGTTTTTGTTTTTCTGCTTAACAAATTCAAATTTCATATTGTTATATTTCCTGCTTGTTCATTGTTGAACACCATTCATCTGTCACAGAAACACAAACAGACGTACATTCGAATTCATATTTGAAATTAATTATATAGTACATAAATAACATTATTTTAAAAATGTGCAAGCCAAGTAATGTACTTAAAAGAAATTACCTTAAATGAAAGTCAATAACTATAATCTGATTACAAGAATTTAAAATGTAATACATTACACTATTTTTTGACTAAAAAGATTATTAGATTAAAAAATAATTAGTTACAAAATTAGTTAATCAGATTACATCCAACACTGTTGTTAAATTTGTGTGTTGGCAGACTAACAGTCCACCAACTTGTCAAGTATCAAAATCTGCAGGGAAGTTCTGTTCATATTCAAGGACATACAGGTGGTGTAATTCAACACCCACCAATCAATAGTCTGGAAACTTCAGACACTCGCCACAGAACCACTATCCCTGCTCTCCGTTTAACCTCTGTGGCCTTCCTCTCCTTCACAGGTCTGTGTATCGTCATCTCTGTGGAGGTCATGAGGCAGTCGGTCAAACGCATGATTGACAGTGACGAGACCATATGGTTTGAGTACTACTACTCGTGGTCGTTCACTTGTGCCTGCGCGGCTTTCACCCTCCTCTTCCTCAGCGGTGTCAGCCTGTTCATCATCTCTATGCCACACATGCCGAGAAACCCCTGGGAGACCTGCATGGATGCTGAACCAGAGCCCATAGACTAGTATGGCGTTAACTGCAGAGCACAGCTCACCATACGACTGACCATGGATTCATGCTAGAAGTGTGAATGACAATGAGATGCAATGATGCATTGTATTGATAAGTGATAAAGATGCATTCATATTTTTAATTGAATTAACACAGACAGAAGTGACACCTTTAAGTTCTAAATATCTATATTAAGTTCAATATCTATAACATAAATTTTATAAGTTTTATGGTATTCAGTAATCTGAAAACATTTCTACAGTATGTGCATTCATGCTTATGAGCAATAGATGATGCTTAGAATGGAAATTTATAGACTTTGTAATGATATGCAAAATACATAATGCATTATTTCTGAAACAGTGCCACTAGAATGCAACAAATCAAAGTTTTTGATGAATTTTTGTTGTATGACAGCTTTCCAGTTTCAGCAAATACGGACTGCACTTTAGAAAGAGGTGAAACTATTAACATTATTAATACAGGTTTATACTTTTACAGCTCTCCAGGCTTTGCTATATAATTTTATGCATGTCACATGTCAAGTAAATGTGATCTGCCCCTGCGCTGTCAATCAAGCAAACCAACATACTCACTGAGCTACAGAATTATTGTGCTATTCATAGTGGCCCTCAAAATGTATTTGAACACTTAAGCCACATTCCACTGCATTAGATAAAAAAAAATAAAAAATAGTAATAAGTGGATTTATTTTAAAGATAGCACAAGCACACTATTCAAGCTCAATTTTTTTTTAGCTTGTTAGGTTTGAAATGATAAAACATATGTTAGTGGAACATGCCCATAATTAATGTGATGAACTACACCTGTGGTAACACCTGTGTGAACTTGAAGGGAACTGATTTAATATTTTCATAGAAAAAAAAAAAAAAAAAAAAAAAAAAGCCTTGCTGTCTCAGTTGGTTCTGTCAAGTCATTGCAACTTTTGGCTTGAGTGTTCAAAGTAAGTCTTTGTTAATCTCTGTACCTCAGTATTTTGATTGTAACTATACAATGAAGCAGCAGTGACAGTGAAGATTTTGTTACATATTATAAGTTTTGAACATAAGAGTTTTCATTTGGAATATAAGTGTTGCAAAGCAAGTTAAAAATATGAAAAATAAGAAGGTCATTAGGCAAAAATTTTAGGGCTCAAAATGTTGTTACAGTTCATGCTTAAATCGTGATGCATTTCATGTATAGGTGCAGGTGCTTTCGAATAAGAATATTATAGTGAATACACTGCAGTGTTAAAGCGGCACTAACATAATTCACTAACTATAAGTTAAGCCTCACATGGGCTAAAACACTTAATCTCCATTTATTAATAAAGCAATAGCATCTTCCCATCATTGAAAGTCAACATGTAATCAAATAGATCATAGATCAGCATTAGCGGCCTCATGCCTGCGGCCAAATCTCAGCCGTGCTGATATAGGGTAATACAGCACTCTTGCGATATTGCTTTATTATCCATCTCTACAGTTAAGTTTTTGCTGACATCACTAAGCCACCACTTGTCATACAGAGTCCACTTTCACCATCCAATCAAATATTGATAAAATCAAGTCCTGTTCTACATTTTGTTCTTGTTGAATATTGTATTTCAGTCAAAAATATGTCACATTATACAAGTAAAATGGGTTGCAAATGCTGTTTCTCGTTGACTTTAAGGGGTTTTCCTGTGACCAGTGGGCAAATAACAGAATCTTGTGTGAATTTTCTGAATAATTACTGCTGACAATGTATTTAAGTTTAAAGGTGCTATAAGTAATATTTTTTACTGTGCTAAATCATAAAATTACCTTAATATGTCATTAGAGAATTAGGAAACATGCTAAGTTGAAATACTAGCATAATAATGCTACAGCCAGTACATTCTACTTTTAAGTTTCCATTCCAGGCCAGAATTTCTGTTTGTGTTTTGGCCTGTGTGATCCCGCCCACTGCCCACTCACCAATAGTATTTCGACACCGCCGGGTTGCCAGATTTGAACAAGTTTGCAGGCAAACAACACTGCATGCTGCAGCCATGGAAGCCAACAAACAAACTGGATCAGAGATAACAGATTCCACCCAACCTAAAAGCCTCGCCATCCGTCTAAAAACCATCATGACTAGAGGTGTAGTAAAACAAGGATAAATATTGGAGATGCCTTTCGAAGATCATAAATCCTTTAAAACGGATGCTGAGTTGGCTAATTTGCGTGTCAACATTCTGGCAACCCGCATGAGCCTCGAGTCTGGGGCGGGGCAGACAACTCTCCAATATTTTGAATTTGGACTGCTGTACCCATTTCAAACGCTTGTTGTCAATCTTACATATAGCACCTTTAAAAAAGGCAGCTTGCATTGTTAATAACTTCATGAAAATTGTTCTCTTAAAGCAGTTTTCGGTTCACTAACCACCTCCTGATCATGAGAATATGTCTTATTGGTCTCATAAATTTAGAGAAGCGCTTTATTTATTTATTTTTTTGTATTTTGATAAGGAGAGTACAAAAAAAAAAAAAAAAAAGAAAAAGTGTGTTCAAAAGTTGTTCCCTAATAAAATCTCACCAAGTAGTTTGATTTCCATAGTACCATCTTAAAGGGTTTATATCTTCTGGAAACAGTAGGTTGACTTTTCTTTTGCTAAAATCGGTCTGTGCTGACCGAAATTCGAAACACTGCCTCCAGTGGGCAAAGCGGCAAGTGATGTTGGGCGTATGGGCATGTGTGAGCTCCATTTTCCAGGTGTATTGTCCAAAGAGGGGCACCAAAAGAGAGTTGTGAAGCGGTCTGTTTTCAGCTGCACAGGCTGTAATACAGTGAGGAAGAATGCATATTTTAGAAACTGCACCCAAACCTAACCATCACTTCAGTAAAAATGTTTGGGAGAAAAAAGCAACTTCCAAATCACACTAGTCACTGACTACAAGAATGCCATTACTTCCTGGTTTCAACGTGGGATCTGAACTTGGGTCTCCCACACTAATGACAATGTACTTCCAGTGGCGCCACACATAAATTAATATGAACCGATGCAAAAAAATCTGATAGGAGATGGTTAGCAGACTCCAAACAACTCCATTTTGGCCAAGGGTGTCACACATGCCAACTGTTTTGCTGAGATCTCGTTCTCTTCAGACGGAGGCATGACAAATTTGACTAAATAAAATAGTGGAGGGTTTACGAACATACCAACTCACTGCAACTCTCTCTCTGAATCCCGGTCACGTGGAGCTCGCCAAAATAACAACAGGAGTACCACGTGAGCATAAACAACTGTTTATGCCCGCACACACACAAAGAGTGAATCCACATTTTTGTCAAAAATTTGCTGACACCATCCTACCTTTGTCAGTTCTGCCGCAACCAAAAGAGAGAAGCGATCGTGAAGATCGACCTATATGACAAAACCGCCAAAATGTTATATTCACGTTTTGATGATGAATTACAGTGACGAGCTGACCTACATATTTCTTCTCTGTCCAGGTGGTCTCAGACTGATTGTTTTGGTGTGGATCCGTGTGCGATTGCCACATTCATATAAGCCAATACGAACCGAACCTAGGGAGAAAACACACCACGTTCAGAAACAAATTGTGAAAACACCCTTAGGATGTGATTCATGGAGCTTTACCTTGTGAAAAAGTCAATGATTGTGTATTTATCCCCTCCAGTCTTGCAGTAGAATGCAAAAGTCTGTATCAAAGTCTTTCTAGTATGCAGTGTTCAGTGAGTAAAATTACATTCAACAAAAACACTGTTGTGGCTCCGCTTTCTGATTTAATTTTCGATTGGGGAAAAAAAGGCAGGCAAAATGCTTGGTGACAGAATCACTTTGGATCAGCATTTGTGATGGTATACAGCTCAGTGTGATGAAAACATTCATATCAGCTTGACATCTTGTAATTTCTTCAGTAAAAGCAGCTCACTGGTCACTTGATGAGAACACAAGACCCCATTTCGTTGACAACGATTTTCTTGTATTTTTTCAGTTTTGAAGCCAAAAATTCAGTAGGGAGCCTCGACGGTCAAGTGATTAACGACCTCCCACTGGCAGATGCTAATGTGGGCTTTGTCTCCCTCTTCCTGACTGGTGATTGTGTAAATAACCTGAAAATCACTGAGAAAAATATAAAGAAATAAAAATCGACTAGTGTGGCACCGTCTTATGTCCGATCCTAGGGTACTGGAACTCTCCTGCCGACTTCCAGTGTCATGGATTCTCCCAGTCATTCGTGATTCCTGAATGAGAATTCTAAAAATAATCTCTAACCAATTAAATATGTTAGAGCACAGCATACCTATGAGAAAAAAAAAAAAAAAAATTATATATATATATATATATATATATATATATATATATATACACTATATTGCCAAAAGTATTCGCTCATCTGCCTTTAGACGCATATGAACTTAAGTGACATCCCATTCTTAATCCATAGGGTTTAATATGACGTCGGCCCACCCTTTGCAGCTATAACAGCTTCAACTCTTCTGGGAAGGCTTTCCACAAGGTTTAGGAGTGTGTTTATGGGAATTTTTGACCATTCTTCCAGAAGCGCATTTGTGAGGTCAGACACTGATGTTGGATGAGAAGGCCTGGCTCGCAGTCTTCGCTCTAATTCATTCCAAAGGTGCTCTGTCGGGTTGAGGTCAGGACTCTGTGCAGGCCAGTCAAGTTCTTCCACACCAAACTCGCTCATCCATGTCTTTATGGACCTTGCTTTGTGCACTGGTGCGCAGTCATGTTGGAACAGGAAGGGGCCATCCCCAAACTGTTCCCCCAAAGTTGGGAGCATGGAATTGTCCAAAATCTCTTGGTATGCTGAAGCATTCAGAGTTCCTTTCACTGGAACTAAGGGGCCAAGCCCAGCTCCTGAAAAACAACCCCACACCATAATCCCCCTCCACCAAACTTCACAGTTGGCACAATGCAGTCAGACAAGTACCGTTCTCCTGGCAACCGCCAAACCCAGACTCGTCCATCAGATTGCCAGATGGAGAAGCATGATTCGTCACTCCAGAGAACGCGTCTCCACTGCTCTAGAGTCCAGTGGCGGCGTGCTTTACATCACTGCATCCGACGCTTTGCATTGCACTTGGTGATGTATGGCTTGGATGCAGCTGCTCGGCCATGGAAACCCATTCCATGAAGCTCTCTATGCACTGTTCTTGAGCTAATCTGAAGGCCACATGAACTTTGGAGGTCTGTAGCGATTGACTCTGCAGAAAGTTGGCGACCTCTACGCACTATGCACCTCAGCATCCGCTGACCCCGCTCTGTCATTTTACGTGGCCTACCACTTCGTGGCTGAGTTGCTGTCATTCCCAATCGCTTCCACTTTGTTATAATACCACTGACAGTTGACTGTGGAATATTTAGTAGCGAGGAAATTTCACGACTGGACTTGTTGCACAGGTGGCATCCTATCACAGTACCACGCTGGAATTCACTGAGCTCCTGAGAGCGGCCCATTCTTTCACAAATGTTTGTAGAAGCAGTCTGCATGCCTAGGTGCTTCATTTTATACACCTGTGGCCATGGAAGTGATTGGAACACCTGAATTCAATTATTTGGATGGGTGAGCGAATACTTTTGGCAATATAGTGTATATATATATATATATATATACACACACACACACACACACACACACACACACTTTAAAATGGCCATACCATTTAAAAAAAAATAAAAATAAAAAATTAAATTGTTTTCATGACTTTTTCAAGCATAAAAATAGAAATTTGTAAATATTTCCAAGTCTTCCATGACCGTGGGAACCCATCCAAACTCGTTAAGAAATTAATTTTTTGGTCATTTGGCAGATTTTCAAAAGCCTATCTTTACATGCATTCCTAAACATAAGTCCATTTCATGCATAATCAATAAAAAACATTTCAGTTTTGAGAAACACTTCCTTATCCGTTAATATGAAGAGAATACAGTGTGAATGTTTTACAAGAATAAACACACAGACTCGTCATCTCCGGTATTCATTTATTCATATGTACAGATTTGAGAAAAGTTTGTCTACAGCTATACAACTTTTTATAATTTTTTTTTGTTTTGTTTTTTTATCAGAGTCGATTCACCACTCAGCTGCAAGCACAAGAAAACACCAATAATGATCAAAGAACTGAACATCATAAAAAATGCCAGCAGGGAAAAATCACTTCAAGTTTTACTTCTGGGAGCGGATGCAAAGAGAGCGGACAGAATTCCAGAAAGACCGGCAGCTGAGTGGTCAACCAATTCATGGTGTTTTTACAAATCTTTTTTTTTTTCAATAAATCTTTTTTTTTTTTACATTTTTCCCCCAAATGATTTGGTATTTCATGATATATATATGCTGATTCGGTTTGTAAAATCACAGATTTCAAACTGTAAAAGAACCAACTAGTACTAAAGCAAGTAAAAAATAATAAAACGCAAAACATCTAACTATTCCACAAAATCAAAAGACATTTTTATTGTTATTTTTTAGATTGTTATTCTATTTTTTTTTTCAATAGTTTTCTTTTTAACAGGTGTATATAGTTCATATATATTGACTTATTTAAAATACGTGTAATAGCCATTGCTACTGTTGGAACTGCCTATGCTAAGTTCTTGTAACAGGGAGATGGGGTCGCTGTTCTTCTTGGCCTGCTCAGGCACCGGCCGGGGCTTTGGAGGTGCTCGGAGGGCGCTGGCATAGGACATGGTCGGGGGCTTGGAGTTGCTGAGCCCCTGGGGGCCCACTGGGCTGGTGTTGCCACCTCCTCCTGGATCTGGCAGGGTTTGCTTGTGCGCCATGAGGGGTGGGAACTGTCCGTGGTGCTGGAGAGATGCAGCGCTAGCGGGGTGAGGCGACTGCTGAAGACACTCGGGCTTCACGTGTTCCTCTGCAGCACTCATCGCCTTTGAAACTGAGGAACAATTAGAACACATCAGTATTACTTTAACACTATAGCATCAAGTGTCATTTACATTAGTCATTATATATAAGGCCAAATGTAAAGAAGGTAATGGGATCACACACATATATAAAAATATATATAGTGTACATAGATTTTATAAAAAATTGTTTACACAAAAATGAAATTTACGTTTTCTTTTAATGTGTAGGAAGTTCTTTGATTTTATGCTGAAAAACCAATTCTGAAATGAGGAAATGCTACTTTAATAATAAATTCTAGGGATGCTTTGGAAATTAACTAGTCAGTGAGTTGTTTGACTAGTCCATTAGTCAGTCATAAAGAAAGCCCTGTATGTTTAGGCTGTTTAAGTGTAATGTCCACAAGATGTTCACATAGGATGTTTGTATTTGAAAAAACTCTCTCGCCAGCAGCCATATCACCCTGTCGCTCAAGACTGGTTGCCTACTGAAGCTAAGCAGGGCTGAGCCTGGTCAGTACCTGGATAGGAGACCTCCTGGGGAAACTAAGGTTGCTGATGGAAGAGGTATTCAGGGGGTGCTCACCCTGTGGACTGTGTAGGTCCTAATGCCCCTGTATAGTGATGGGGACACTATACTGTAAAAAGGCACCGTCCTTCAGATGAGACGTTAAACTGAGGTCCTGACTCTCTGTGGTCATTAAAAATCCCATGGACACTGGGGTTACACCCCTACTCTTTTTGAGAAGTGTCCTGGCCAAATTCCCCCAATTGGCCCTTATCAATCATGGCTTCCTAATAATCCCCAACCATTAATTGTCTCTATCACTCCACTCTCTCCTGTCCACCAATAGCTGGTGTGTGGTGAGCGTACTGGCACACTATGGCTGCCGTCGCATCATCCAGGTGGATACTGCACACTGGTGGTGGTTGAGGAGAGTCCCCTCTTCACTGTGTAAAGCGCTTTGAATGTGTAGTGTCAGAAAAGAGCTATATAAATGTAACGTTCGTTCATTCATTCATGTCTCTACATTCAACCCCTTGTTTATCAAGAAAGTAAATAGGGTCCATTTTGATTTCATTTTGACTTAAAAAAGGCCAGTGTAACGTACCTAAAACCTCTCTGTGAGGGACGAGGTGGCTCGCTCCGTTGCATGGAATGTTGTGGAGAGGAGTGGGGCCGGGTCCAGGACCGCTGCTGCCCAGCCATAAGTCTGCTGTGGGGTATCTGTATGAGGGTGTGGGGTGGTCCTGAGGGTCCAGGCTGTCCTGATGCGGCTGGGGGGAGCTGGAGGAGATTCTCCTCTGGTACAGGGGCCGCCCAGGGCCCCGTGGTTCATACTGAGAGAGTGGTCAGAGAGAGAAGGGAGGGAGAGTGAGGTAGAGGAGGGGGAAGAGGGAGAAACAAATGCGATCAAAAAGTGTGACTCTTTTTAATGTTTTTTGTCTATCTTTCAATCACTTGATGAATGATGAAACAAAAGCAGCCCAATCCGGGCCAGTTCTCCTCACCTCTTCTACAGTGTGCAGGGTGCTCTGTGGGGCCTGGAGCTGCTGTTTCTGCTGCAGCTGCGCGAGAGGGCCCTGCTCCTGCCTGTGTGCCATCGCCTGCAGACTGAAGGGCAAGCCGTGGCCTAGCACGTGGCTCTGTGGCAGGCTTGGGTGAGGCCAGTGGGCCTCCTGGAGGAGGTACTTCACTGGAAGAGGCCTGGCTGTGTGCTCAGGTGGCAGGGAGAACGAGGCCTGGTTGAAGGCCTGGTGCTGCTGGAAGGGTTGGCCGCCCATGGTCAGCTCGCGGCTGGTGTCGGGATAGGAGGTTGGAGCCGGGACTGGGAAGGCGCTGGGGCCAGAGGTGTGGTTGGAAGTGGTGGATGAGGAAGGTGACAACAGGTCTCCAGGACTTCGTGGCTGGACCTGACGGTACTGAAGGAGGCGAGATTGTGGAGGGGGCATTTCGGCTGGCTCCCGCTGCTCATACTGCTCTTGGGGGAGCATTTCACGCAACAGACCGGGATATCTGGAGAGAAGACAGAGAAGTGTGTAAGAAGTCAGTCAAGACTTTGGTCAGAATGAATTATTGCTTATTACTTACTGCATATTCAATATATACTACATTGTGTTCTAAGTTGTTGCTAGGGCATAGCTCGGTGCTTGCTAGGGTGTTCAGAGTGGTTGCAAATGTGTTGCTATGTGGTTGCTAGGGTGTTCTGTGTGTTTTTTAGCACGTAGCTATTCAGTTGCTGGGTGTTCTGGGTGGTAGCTATGGTTTTTCTTTGCAGTTGCTACAGTGTTCAGAGTATTTTTAGCATGTTGTTATGCAGTTGCAAAGGTGTTCTAGGTAGCTGCATAGTGTTTTTCCATGCGGTTGCTACTGTGTTCTAAATGGTTTTAAGGTTGTTGCTATGTGGTTGCTAGAATGTTCTATGGGGTCTTTAGCACATTGCTATGCAGTTGCTATGGTGTTCTACATGGTTGTTTGGTTTTTACTATGCAGTTGCTATGGTTTTTAAGGTGGTTGTTATGGTTTTGCTATGTAGTTGCTAAGGTGTTGTGAGGGTTTTGAGCTAAGTAGTTGCTAGGGTTTTCAGGGTGGTTGTTAGGGGTTGCTATGCAGTTGCTAGGGTGGCCTGAGTGTTTTTTTAGCACATTGCTATGCAATTGCTAGGGTGTTCTGGGTGGTTGCAAGGGTTTTTCTATGCTGTTGCTACAGTGTTCCCTACGGTTGCTAGGATGTTCTGGGTGTTTTTTTGTTTTTTTTTTGCATGTTTCTATGAGGTTCCTAGGGTGTTTTGGGTAGTTTTTAGTTTGTTGCGATGAGGATGCTTGGGTGTTAAGGGTGGTTGTTAGGGTTTTTCTGTGTGGTCACTAGGGTGTTTTGAGTGGTCTTTAGCACGTTGCTATGTGATTGCTAGGTTGTTCTGGGTGGTTAGAAGTTGCAATAAGGTTGATAGGGTGTTGCCAAGTAGTTGCTATGGTGTTCTGGTGTTTTTTCGTGCATTGTTATGCTGTTTTTTTTAGCACATTGCTATGCAGTTCCTAGGGTGTTCTTGGTGGTTGCAAGGGTTTTTAATTTCTGTTCCTTCAGTGTTTTAGTGCGATTCTCTGCGGTAGCTAGTATGTTGCTATCTAGTTCCTAGGGTGTTTTGGGTGGTTTTTAGTTTGCTGCAATGAGGATGTTTGGGTGCTTAGGGTCCTTATTAGGGTTTTGCAATTTGGTTGCTATGGAGTTCTGAGTGGTTTTAGGTCATTGCTATGCAGATGCTTAAGGTATTTTGAGGTTTTTTTTTTGGCACGTTGCAATGTTGCTATGAGGTTGCTAGGGTTTTGCTATGTAGTTGCTATGGTGTTGTTAATGGTTTGTAGTGCGTTGGCATGCGTTTGCTAAGCTATGGTATTCTGTTCCCTAGACATTGCTCAGGTCCAGGGACGTACAGAGGGGGGTGGCTACAGTGGCCCAAGCCACGTCCCTTTTCCCCTTTTGGGCTGAGGTGCCCCTAGTGTAAATTTATTTGCATATATTCATTTTGCAGATGCTTTTTTATCCCCAGCATCAAAGTGAATTATATACACTACCAGTCAAAAGTTTTGAAACACTTATTCTTTATTATACATATATATATTTTTTCACATTTTAGAATAATAGTAAAGTCATCAAAACTATGGAATAACATAAATGGAACTATGGGAATTATGTTGTGACTAAACAAAATCCAAAATAAATTAAAACTGTGTTATATTTTAGCATCTTCAAAGTAGTCACCCTTTGCCTAGAATTTGCAGACATGTAGTCTTGACATTTTCTCAACCAACTTCTTGAGGTATCACCCTGGGATGCTTTTTAAACAGTATTGAAGGAGTTCCCATCTATATTGGGCACTTAATGGCTGCTTTTCTTTATTATTTGGTCCAAGTTATCAATTTCAAAAACGTTTTGTTTTTAATAAAATGTTAGTTTTGTAATGAAATAAATTAATTAATATGGTGGCACAATTATATTTTTGTCTACAAAACTAATTTAAAACATTTAAGCATACACCTTCAGATCAAAAGATTTTTAAGATCATGAGAAACATTTCAGACAAGTGTTTCAAAACTTTTGACCGGTAGTGTATGATGAATAGTAGGCCTACAACACTGCGTGATCATTTTTTTTTTAATTATTGGTTTATGTAAACATGCTCTAAATGGCCGTCATCGGCTGTTGCATTGCATCTGTTTTGCAGGGCAGTGGATCAGGAGTGAAAGGGGGAGAGGGGTCCAATGCCTGACACTTGAGCAGGTCCAAATGTGTAAAAAATGCACATTAATTAGTACTGACATTGCTTGAGCAGGCCCAAATGCGTTAAAAATTTGCATTATTTCATAAGGTGAACGATCAGAACTTAAGTCTCTAAAAATTAATATGTATGCTGTCCAATTACTACAATTGCAGCACTGCTAAATCATACAAGTTATAATATAAATGATAAAGATTAAGTGAGCCTTTGAACTGTTGCTGAGCTGAATAAATCAAGCGAGCTGTCTGCTACAATTTACTGTACGTTAAAGTATATAAACATATATAAAATTAAATTTAGGGTGACCAGACATCCCGGTTTACCCGGGACAGCCCCGATTTTAAGAGGTGTGTCCTGGTGTCCCGACAATTCTCTAAAAATGTAATTATGTCCTGGTTTCAGCTGGTAAGGTCACTGATTTTTTATTCTTAAAATTTTGAATTTTAGGTTCCAATTTTGTGAATCTTGTGTGAAAATGTTTACTTGACAAGTCATTTCATAATTATACATGCAATATGACATAATATAGATAGAATACAGAAATACAAGAAAATTGTACATTTAAAAATCTAAAATGTGGTTAAATCAAGAAATGTTCACAAACTATATAGTTGTGTAGAATTTGCATACCCCTTTTGTTTTACAAGTTTTCACACCCCTTTCAGAATGTATAAGACATAAAAGATTATATATTTTATGTAGTACTGCCCTTCAAAAGCTATATTACACAAAATGTACTGTAATTTACACAAATCATCCTGTTCAAAAGTTTTCATCCCCTTGGTTCTTGTGTGGCCTTCTTGAGCAACAATAAATGAAGACATAGATCATAACAATTAAGTAACCATGAAATTTTACTGCATAATATTAAATAACGCCAGGTCCGCATATCCGGCATCACATTATGCTGTGCATATTCTATATGTTCAAATTACTGCACACTGTTTACAGTACCTCACCTTCACAAAAAAGATTGACAGAATGAAAAAGAGCAGAGGGAGGCTGCTAAAAGTATTGTTTCTTCGCAAAGCTGGATTCAAAGCACCAGAGAGCAAGCTGAATCATGATGAAAATGTATAGCAAAAGATCTTTCACACTTTCTCCAGTGAAGTCTTTTTTCCTCAAAATAAGATTTTATGAGAGGAAGAAATTTATAACTTTGTGTGTGAAAGTAAAGCATATTTTAATTAAAACTAATTAATCTTAGTATACAGAATAAAAAAATAATCACAGACATATACATTATTGTTATGAGTTATATACAGTTGAAGTCAGAAGTTTACATACACTTTGGATGAAGTCATTAAAACAAATTTTTTAACCAATCCACAGATTTCATATTAGCAAACTATAGTTTTGGCAAGTCATTTAGGACATCTACTTTGTGCATGACGCGAGTAATTTTTCCAACAATTGTTTACAGACAGATTTTTCACTTTTAATTGACTAAATCACAATTCCAGTGGGTCAGAAGTTTACATACATTAAGTTAACTGTGCCTTTAAGCAGCTTGGAAAATTCTAGAAAATGATGTCGAGCCTTTAGACAATTAGCTTCTGATAGGAGGTGTACTGAATTGGAGGTGTACCTGTGGATGTATTTTAAGGCCTACCTTCAAACTCAGTGCCTCTGCTTGAAATCATGGGAAAATCAAAATAAATCAGCGAAGACCTCAGAAGAAAAAAAAAAAAAAAAAGTGGACCTCCACAAGGTTCATCCTTAGGAGTAATTTCCAAATGCCTTAAGGTACCATGCTCATCTGTACAAACAATAGTATGCAAGTATAAACACCATGGGACCACACAACCATCATACCGCTCAGGAAGGAGATGCATTCTGTCTCCTAGAGATGAACGTAGTTTGGTGCGAAAAGTGCAAATCAATCCCAGAACAACAGCAAAGGACCTTGTGAAGATGCTGGAGGAAACAGGTAAACAAGTATCTATATCCACAGTAAAACGAGACCTATATTGACATAACCTGAAAGGCTGCTCAGCAAGGAAGAAGCCACTGCTCCAAAACCGCCACTAAGTCAGACTACAATTTGCAAGTGCACATGGGGACAAAGATCTTACTTTTTGGAGATATTTCCTCTGGTCTGATGAAACAAAAATTGAACTTTCTGGCCATAATGACCATTGTTATGTTTGGAGGAAAAAGGGTGAGGCTTGAAAGCCGAAGAACACCATCCCAACTGTGAAGCATTGGGGTGGCAGCATCATGTTGTGGGGGTGCTTTGCTGCAAGAGAGACTGGTGCACTTCACAAAATAGATGGCATCATGAGGAAGGAAAATTATGTGGATATATTGAAGCAACATCTCAAGACATCAGCCAGGAAGTTAAAGCTCGGTCGCAAATGGGACTTCCAAATGGACAAAAAAAAAAAAGCAGCATTGTTTGAGCCACTGCCCCTCAAAATGTCTGTGCATGGCCCCGCTCAGGTCCATATTTCATCAGTTTTTTTTAATACAGAAATTTAGCTTATTGTGCACAATACACTGTACAAACTGCACACTTGAAAAATAGTATGAATAGTATTTTTTATGCAATTCCAAACATACCCATTTTCTCCTTTTAAATTAAAGAAACATAATATAACATTAACACCATAAAACATTAGGCTTAAAATTTCATATAAAATAGGGGAGACAAGCAAGAGTGTCTTCTAACCTGGTCATGGCATGTCTCGGATCCTCCTCTGCTGCAGGACCCAGGCCCCAGGTGCCTCTGATGAGCTGCTGTGGGAACCGCAGACCCGGCTGACCGAGATGAGCCAGCTGCTGGGCCAGAGGGAAGGGGGGCACACTGGCCTGCAGGAAGGGGGCGTGTTCACCCCACTGGTCCACACGAGCATGCTGCTGCTGCTGAGGGCCCAGGGCATCCAGCCCAGAAGACCCCTGACCATCTGTGACAACACAACACAAAGACCATTGCCTTACTGGAAGAATACACAAAGTGTCTTCACCAAAACAGATCATGGGTACTTCAGTTCAAAAATGTTAGTGCAAGCCCGCACAATGCTATGGTGTTTTGAGTGGTAGAAAGTCTAATGCTAGGGTGTTGCTATGCAGTTTCTATGGTGTTCTAGGTGGTTGCTAGGACATTGCTATGCATTTGCAAGGGTGTCCTGGGTGGTT
Source organism: Myxocyprinus asiaticus (assembly GCF_019703515.2). Classification (NCBI taxonomy): domain Eukaryota; kingdom Metazoa; phylum Chordata; class Actinopteri; order Cypriniformes; family Catostomidae; genus Myxocyprinus; species Myxocyprinus asiaticus. The sequence goes on along the minus strand of NC_059356.1, from coordinate 9,187,681 downwards.
GGTAGGGCATTGCTATAAGGTTTGCTTGGGTGTTCTTGGTGGTTGCTACGTAATTGCTGTGTGGTTTCTACAGTGTTTTCTGTGTTTGCAAGGACGTTGTTTAGTGGTTGCTAATTCATTTCTATGTGGTTGCTAGGGTGTTCTGGGTGGTCACCAAGTTATTTCAATGTGGTTGCTAGGGTTTGCTAAGTAGTTGCTAGGGTGTTTCTATGTGGTTGCTAGGGAGTAATGGGTGGTGAAGTCAATGGAGCCCACTCCAAGTTTCTGATATTTTTGGTCCCTCCTTCAATGTAAGTCTATAGGATTTTTTTTCCACCCATTTAATTGTCAACCTGGTTAAAACTGTAAGTCTGATCGCTTAAAATTAATAGCACACATTTACTCAACAATTCACCATTTACCATAGCAAGCAACAATATATTTACTATAATCAATATGAAATTAGTTTTTTTTTTAGAGCGAATTATCATTGTATTCACTAAAGATACAGTACATTATACTTTTAATTGATCAAGAATACAAGAAAAGACAATTATAACGTTACATTTCTATTTCAATAAATGCTGTATTCTTCAAACTCCTAATTAATAAGTAATGATAATTCACAACATTGCTGATGTTTTTGGCAGTATTTTTGATCAATTTAATGCATCCTCGGTGAACAGAGGCATCAATTTCTTTAAAAAAAATAAACTTTTGAATGATGGTGTATATACAAAGATCATTGCACTAGAATATTTCAAAATTGGCAGATGCACTTTTTCGTCTTACAATCTATATGCATGTTCGTTGTGCTGAAAATTTTACTTGGTGTGAACAGGCTTTTACACTGTCAAATTCAAATCTCTGGTCACAATATTGTAGAAATTCCCAAGAAGCCTGGAACATGAACTAAAATTTACCGGCAACAAACTATACCGTGCCAGTTTACTTGGCAAAGGAAACACAGAATGCACCAGGGATAGACACACATGTACATACCCAAGGTATCTCCCAGCAAAGAGTCCAAACTCTCCTCTCCAAAGCTGTTGAGTCTCAGGGGCTGTTGGGGTGTCTGTGGGGGGATTCCTCTGACCACACCCTTAAGATCCTCAGTCACCCCTCCTGGAAATGCCCCAATTGAGCCATCACCCCCCTCCAGGACTGGAGACTGCAGCCCACGGTGGGCCAATAGAGGTCCACTGAGGAATGAAGGAGGGAAATGGGAGGGCTGGGGGTGAACTGGGGCCTGCATACGCAGAGGAGGTCGGGAGAGACCATACTGCTGTGGAAACTGGCTGTTAGCATGGTGAGGGGGGAAGCCGGGATGCGGGGGCCCCAGGTTGAAGTTGAGAGCCCTCTGGGCCTGTGAGTCCTTGAGTATGAGGCGGCTGGTGGGGAAGCCAAGGTTGGACTGGGGCTCAGGACTCTTACTCTGCGCCGACTCCGGGTCTCCCTACAGAGCAGAGAGAGTTTGATCATTACAGACACTATGATGCAGTATTTACTGTACCACTGAATCTTAATCGATTAATCTGTAATCTGCTTTTTCCACCAGTTTAGATAGCTGCATATCCAACATCAGTCAACCTCTACTTTCTTTCCTATTCTGGGTAGACAGAAAACAGCAGCAAAAACAGAATTGTGTGGGCAACACTGTTTGATAGTAATGGACAGTGTAAAGGACTGAGAGAACTGAAGTGTTTTGAACATGTAGGGGACATCTGAAGATGGATGACCGATGTTACAAGTGTTCTACAGATTTAGAGTGGATGCCTCCTCTGATTTATTCAACATTAAACTGAGCAGGACGTATGATAGATGTTTAGATTAACGAGGGAACGGGTGGATAGATGGTACCTGTTTCTCTTTCAGCTCAGGGGCTTTCCTCTCAGGTGTTAGCAGCCTGCAATGCTCTGCTTTTCCATTAATGTCGATTTTCCCTAAAGAATGACAGCAAATCAGCACACCAGAGTCCAAAAAGTAGAGCCAAAATAACAGCTATATATGAGAGACCAACCTTAAGAGCTCACAAAGTTGAAAGAATACTTTCAAACAAAATTTTAAAATGAACAAGGGAATGCAGAGGCCAATGCACCACTGTCAAACAAGCTTATGTAAAATGCATTACTTTAAAAGGAATATTCAGAGACAGTAATACATAACTAGAAGTTGTCCCTCCTCAAAAGGATGATTTAGACAACTTTATAGATCAAATAATTAACGTTTTACTGAATAATAAAGAAGTGCTGTAACATAAATACAAGCTATACATTTCTGCTTTTAAACCCTCCAGTACACTTGCCCCATAGACTTCCCTTGTAAGTGCATAACTAAACATGCAATATTTATTTGTTTTTCCAAACTGAATGAAAATTATGGTAATGCCATCGACAGCTTAAACAGTAATTATTCAATGTATGTAATCGAATCAAAAACAAAGTGGCCCACCAATTACCTCCAAATCCACTGAATTATGTTACATTTACATTGAATCACTTTCATCCAAAGAGACTTTGTAAATTCAAGGTATACATTTATCAGTTTGTGTGTTCCCTGGATTCAAACCCATGACTTTGGCGTTGCTAACTCCATGCTCTACCAGTTAAGAAACAGGAACTGCAATATTACTACAAAACACAATAGAGTAATGTGAGTTATACCATTGCCACTGGGCTCTTGTAGCAGCTCTTTGTCAGTGGGCTGCTGGTTCATGCCCAGAGGAGACGGGTGACTGAATCCATACAGCACAGGTGAAGTTCGATTTGTTGCTGGCCGCAGGTTCAGGTTATATGCGGCCATAGCAGCCTGATGACTCATAATGCGAGGATCCATGGCAAATCGACTCTGATAGCCGGCCCACGGCAACTGGTGAAAAGAAGGTGAGTGTCATACAAGGATGCATTGTGTTTAAGAAAATAAACTAAGAACTGTGTAAGAAATGCGTAGAACTGAGTAAAACTATTGATTTTCTGATTAATTGCAATCTTTTTTTGAACAATCAGATTTCAATCAGTTAAATCTTGTAATCGATGCTTTTTTCCAGTGGATAAGTGAAGATTTGCAAACCATTATATATGGCACACATCGCGATGTCTCCTTGCATCAAGTTTCTCTGAACTAGCATACATCAGAAATGGTTTTCCAAATCTTTTGAAAAAATGAACAATCGTGGGAGCAGCCATCAAACCAAAAGGCAGTGTATGTAATCGAAATATGCCTAAATAAAATTACTAATGATTCAGTTAATATCAGCATAGGAATCAATTCTGGAAATCAGTACTGATACTCAGCCCTAAACAGGATTGCTCATGTGGAGTATAGACTAAATTAGTAGAAATTTTTGTAGAAATGAATAGAAAATACGTGTAACCTCAAGGTCGATCGATATTGGATTTTGCCAATACCAATAACTAAAGTGTTGTGAGAAAGCCAATAACTTTTTAATCGGCAGATATCTGAATATCTTTCAAAGACTTGATGTCATGAAACTTCCTCATAAAATGATAATTATAAAAATATATCCACAAGCAACATTCATCGGGGTCCAAGCATGTATGGCCAGAACATGACCAAATGATTTGTGGGCACTGATGGATTAAGAAGAAACTGATTTTTTGGTATATGAAACAATTAAAAAGTACGTGTGAACATTTGGCATATGGCCATTCGCAGTGCAAGTTATTAGCTGCTGAAATTTGATTGGCTGCTGGCGACTATATTTGTTGATTTGTCAAATTGCTTTTGTAAGTATATGTTAACACATGGCAATGATGATGCATGCCAAATTTCAACATTTTCACTCAAACAGTTGCAGAGTTATAAGGAATTTTTAGTTGTAGCACCCCTATGGGCAAAATTGGACGAAACTTTGCATGTGTCCTCAAAATATTTTGGTATGAATGTATACCAAGTTTCATAAAGTTTGGACTTTGTTTTCAGAATATATAGGTCATTGAGTAAATTAGGGCCACGGCCAAAGAATTAATTCGCTTATATCTCTGAAACGATTTCACAAATCAAAAAAATTTATTTATTTATTTTATTTTTGTCAGGACGGTCCCTAGATGATAAATGCAAAATTTTGAGCAAATTGGACAAACGGCCTAGGAGGAGTTCGCAAAAATATGTTTTTCAAAAAGTTAAAAATGGCGGACAATTTTTAAGATGGAAATAAAATCGGAGATAAATGTTTTGTTCGTCTTGACTCAAGGAATCAGAGGGGATAAGAATTTTGATTGTAGCCCCTACGTCCATTGAGAAAATTAAAGCCATGGCCAAATAATTAATGAATATCTTAGAAACAATTTGACGAATCAAAAATCCGATTTTTTATTTTTTTTGTCAGGACAGTCCCTAGATCATACATGCAAAGTTTTTAGTAAATCGGACATACGGTCTAGGACTAGTTCGTAAAATTAGGTTTTACGAAAAATCGCAAATAGAGAAAAATTATTCTAGATGGAAATAAAATCTGAAATATATTCTAATGAATTTTAAACCAACTCATGTAAACACGAGGACTATTTCAACATCTGTTAAAATTGCCACACTTCCTGCTGCTAGTTGGTGGCGCTAATACTGTGACCCATAATAGCCGCATCAATGTGATCAGCCCCCATCAGCAAACATTCAGCTGAATTTTCAAAGGAAACTCGTCATAACCAGTAATGAGGGCAAAAGCTCAGAACTGGTTATGACTAGGGATGTGCAGAGATAGTCTACATTTATTATATGCCTCTATTTGAATACCAAAATCACTATTTGGTTATTCTGCACATGCAACTGAGATCTGCAACCTGGCCAAAGCCTGATGGGACCAATATAGGGGCTGTTTACACGTACTATTTAATTGTTTTTGTATGTAAACACACACTGGACAGATGTCCATTGTGTAGCATCTTGCTGTTTTTTTTTTTTAGCATCTAACATAGGATCACATTTTTTAGACATTGTGTCAAGTTAAAAGAACTTACATTTTCAAAAACGCAGTTCAAGACAGTATTCTGTTTCATTCGCTGTGCTGTGCCTAGCTTTTTTATCACAAGTGTCACAATTCAATGTTCTGAAGAAGTTGCAAAAAGGATTGTTACAAGAGGGCTTTATTGTTACTTTATTGCATTGTTCTTTTACATATTGAATACATCATACAAACATTCACAGTGTAGGTTGGAAAAAGTATGTGGACCCCTAGGCTAATGACGTCAACAAAATCTAATTAGAGTCAGGAGTTGGCAAACCAGGCATCCATGCTTTGCAAAAAAGAGATCTCAGAAGACCTATGATCAAGAATTGTTGCTTTGAATTCTGCAAGAGTGCCCAGGCTCTCACACAGCAGCAATGATTGCGTCTGCGTTTGAAGAGATGATTGAGAAGTGGAAAATCCCCAAAGAGAAGGTGCATGTAGTGCTACAAGACAATGAACGCAATATGACAAAAGCGACGGAGGAGTTTGGTGTTCCAAGTTTGCCATGCATGGCAAACACGCTGCAGTTGGCTGTGCATGGCTTTAGGAAGGAGAATGGTGGGACATTTCAGGCATTCGCAACTTGCATGCAGTCGCCTACAAGGGATACAGAAGGAGCTCGGCATGCCAATAAAACGACTTCAATAAGATGTCTTAACTAGGTGGGATTCGACCTAGTTACAACTTTCTGCATCTTTTTACGGCAAAACATTGGGGTACTCTTGAAAATATGATCACACTACTTGCCCCCTTTGAGCAGCTGACCAGAGAAATCAGTTCTGCAGCGGCCTCTGCAGCTAATGTGACTCCCGCTATTATGGCACTGACACGGTTGCTTGGCAAGACCAGTGACACAGAAAGAGGCGTGCAGCCAGCCAAAAGTACCCTACTGAAAGCAGTCAGTGACTGTTTCAATGGTGTGCAATGCGAACCACTTTATTTAGTTGCAACCATGCTCGATGCCCGATACAAAGACCGTTATTTTGACGAGGATAAGAAGAGGAATGCCCACGAGCTGTTGCTTACAGTCGTGGATGAAATGATGGGCAGTGATGATCAGCGAAGAGATGCCAGCACAAAGGATCCAGCAGAGAAGACAACCCGAACAGGATCACTGCTGGACATGTATGAAGAAATTTTAGAGGAGAAGGTCTTGTTGGAAGAGCAAATCAACACTGAAACCTTATCACAGGTAGGCCATGGTATAAGCCTTTAAAAATCATACTAAATCATCATTCGTTATTAGATGTTTCTGGCAATTAAAAAAAAAAAAGGGAGCCAGTTACTGAGCCGTCAATGCCTGAAGATTTTTTATATATTTTTTTTTTTTAGGTACATGCATACCTGGCTGAAGCCACAATTTCCCGGAAAGACAGTCTGTTAGAATACTGGAAATCCAACCAGGCCCGTTTCCCTGCTCTTGCTCGTGCAGCACGCAAATTCCTCAGTGCGACCAGCACAAGCCTTGACAGCGAATGCCTGTTTAACGCGGTCTCTCATGTGACGGACGAAAAAAGAAATCGCAGAGATGCTGATTTTTGTTCAGAAAAACCTACCACTGCTTAATAAGGAATAGGCTATAGTCAGTTTATTTTATTTATTTTTTTTTTTGCATCGTTCATTGGTTTCGTTTTTGCAGTTTAAAGTAGCCACGGTATGCTTCTATTTTTGAAGAATGTTTTTTTTTTTTTTTTAAATATTCTTAAATTAAAATTACAATGCTGCTAGTGACCCAGCTTTAAGCTGTGCAGCTTGGCCAAGTCAGCTCATTCATTGTTCAAGTTTTTCCAACCTCATTCATTGTTCTCTAAATAAAAGTTTTAGGTGAAGTCTAAATTAAGTTGCCTTTGGTTGGTGCTCTCAAGCACAACTTATTTTGTTATTTTGTGTTGTTTGAAAACATAACATAAAAAAAAATCTCATGTTTCACATCTTGCCCAAGTTTAAGCCATTTCCTTGTTTTAGTCAGTGATTGTGTGCATTTGTAAAGTAGCCTATAAATTATAGGTTGAATTGGGAGTTTTTTCTGTGTTCATCTGCAACAAGTAGGTTATTACAATAAGTAAATGGTTGATTCTGCTACAGGAGAGACTTGGTGTTCTTTCCAAAGAAAAAAAAAAGATGTGTACGATATCACAAAAATCTAATATCGTGCATCCCTAACTTAGATATCCATCTGTCCACTGATTGAAAAACTTTCTATAAATGGAGACGATTTAGTACTGTGGCTACTCTCCCTAGAAATGACTGTCCAGCCAAGATGACTCAAAGGGCACACCGCAGAATGCTCAATGAGGTAAAAAAAGAACACTAAAAATTTGAAGGAATCATTGGAACTGGTTAACATCCCAACAAAAACATTGCTGCAAATTTGAAGTTTGCCAAAGACCACCTAGACAGTCCACAACGCTACTGGGAAAATGTGTTGTGGACTGATGAAACTAAGGTTGAATTGTTTGGGAAGAACACGCAGCACAACATATGGCATAAAAAAGGTCCATACTTGTGACTTTGATGAAGATGAGATCACATTTTTGACCAATTAATGCAGAAAACCAGCCAATTCCAATGGGCTCACATACTTTGTCTTGCCACTGTAACTCCACACACATTTACAATACTAGCATCTGCTGCCTCACTTTGAAGTAAATGATTTTATCATTTGAAGATCTATGTTTTTTTATATTTAGGCTCATAGCTTACTGTACACTTTATTCCCTGTTATTTTGAGTAGCGTTTGATGCATATCCACTGCAATAAATGTTTTTTCCAGAGTCCCAACTCCTGACGAATAACTGAAAAAAGTTTGTGCACATCCCAAGTTATGACCCAAGTTGAGGAGTATGGAAGCTTGTCCAGAGCTTACCGGAAGAGGCACGGGCATGACCATATTGCCTCCATAGACAGCGGGCACATACAGGATGCTGGCTCCAGGGTCAATTCTCGGAACAGGGCTGGGGGATTTGCCAGAGGCTGGAGCTCCTGCTCCTGGTGGGGTGAAGGCCTGAATGGGGTTCCCCATCAACACTGAAGCACTGGGCTGAACTGTAGATGAAGACAAATGTGAGCTAAAACTATAGAAGATAAGAAGAATCAAAAAAGCATTCATCTAACAATTAAAAAAGGTCTAATGTTGGTAAGAACGAATTTTGCAAAAATAGAAAGCAAATGTTCACTTCAATTTTTGTGGTTATCGTTGATTTATGATTTCAGCACCAAATCAAAAAAAAAAAAAAAAAAAAAAAAAAAAAATTACTTGCCCATATCACATATGCCATGATAATTTAAAAGTTCTAGTTGAACTCCCTAGTCCCTTTCCAATCTGTTCCTTTTTGATTTTGTCAACTAGGGCTATGCTGATGCAATAATTTATCAATATATTGTGATTCCATTTCTTACAATGGTGAGAAAGTGTGTTAACTGCAAATTCCTGTGCCCACTTTTAGCCTAGACTGCTAGCAAATTAACTGAGCAAACGAAATTCAAATCATTCTTAGCCCTTGTTATCCTGACTCGAGTGCCATTCCTCAGTGTTCCCTAATTTGGAAAATAGCTTTTGCACCAAAAGAGCCTTAAACTATGTCTGAATTTGCATACTGTCAGATTATGGACTGCATTTGATGTACTTCGACCGTTAATAAAGTACATTCTTTAGGTATGCAGGTGGTCGTAGGATGTACTTCTTCTTCGGACATACACTATATGGCCAAAAGTTTGTGGACACCCCTTCTAATTAACGAATTTGGTTACTCCATTAAATCCAGTAAAGAAAAATCTTAATGTTTCTTTATGTAATGGCTTGGGCTTTGTGTGCTTCCAAATTTGTGGCAACTGTCTGGGGATAGCCCTTTTCTGTTCCAGCATGACAATGCCCCTGTGAACAAAGTGAGGTCCATAAAGAAATGGTTTACTGTGTCTGGCGTGGAAGAAATTGACTGGCCTGCACAAAGCCCAGACCTGAACCCCACTGATCACTTTTGGGGTGAACTGGAACAGCAACTGTAAATCAGGCCCCATCGACCAACATCAGTTCCTGACCTCACTGATAGCCTCGTGTCTGAATGAGAGCAAATCCCTGCAGCCATGTTACTACATACAGTATAGTGGAAAGCCTTCCCAAAAGAGTGGAAGCTTTTATTAGAGCAAAGGGGGAAACTGATGCCTAAGGTTTTGAAATCAAATGTTCATCAAGCACATATGGTGTACACAAACCTTTGGCCATATAGTGTAGTAGGTCATCCAGGCATTACTTGCCTACTGTTTTATACTAATTACTTAACATACTGCTTTTGACATACTATATAGTAGGGAAGTATACATATTCTGACATGGGGTTAGTCAACAAGGTACAGTTCTGTATTAAATGCTCTAGTGTGAAACTCTATGCTCTAACACACTAGAGCTGGCCGATTTTTTCGATTAATTCAAATTTACATTTGACACTATTTTTTATTTTATTTTTTAAATCGTGGAATCGAGGTTTTGCATAAACTATTAGTAGATGCTGTAGTTGGATACACTGTCAATTCACCAATGGCTGAATATAAAAGAGAAAAACAAATGTTCACAGCACTTGGCTTGATGCCGCCCTCAATCTGACAAGCTGAACATGTGTGGAAATATAGGTTAACAACACGGAGACTGATATTGTACGATTGTACAGTGTGATTGTAGGTAGACTTCATCCATCATGCATGTTTACACCGGCTTAATCAAACAATAACTGTTCTGTGTAAGTCATGAAGCACTATGCTACATTTTCTGAGATGTCAACAGAAATGTATGTGTTTATAATGAATTGTTAGAACATACGTGACGGTTATGGGCGCTTCATATCAAATCATTTAATGGATAGGCTATAAATGGGAGAATCATCCACATCTCCTTTTACCATGATGATTCAGATAGATCGCTAATTACTGCTTTGTTCTGTGGCGTGTTTCAAATGTACTGCATTTATAGCCAACATATAGGAAGCAAAGCGATAATTTTGACAAACAGCGATATTATTTAATTTTGCTGCTCTGCTCAGCGTGTACCGTTAGAGGGCGCCACGTGCTCACAGCACTGACTGACATCGTTATTTTAAACTGAGCATTTTGCTTCTTGCATTTTCAACTACACTGAAATTTTTCTGATATCTGGACCTGATATCTGCAGGTGTTTATGGTTATACATACAAACTGATTGATATACTAAAAATACTTTCTAGATAAACATGACTTTCTAGATATTGATTTCTAGACAACTTTCTAGATGGACTTGATTTAGATAAAAAATAATACCTAAATTGGCTTTGAGGTATTTTGAAGGTTTCTGATTTTATACTATTATTTCTGAAAATCAGTGCTATTTTAAATAAATTAGATTTTAATTTATTTTACTTTTACGCTGTTGACAATTTTCTGTGTGTTGCACTTTTTTGTTACACACCTTTGTTTTCTATAATGAAAAAAACTTAGATTTTTCTAACCAGGTAGCCTTGCCTTCTAATAAGGGACATGTTATTTGAATCATGTTGGAGTTACTTTTCTGAAAAAATACCTTTAAATGTAGGAAAATCGAATTGAAAATTGTAAATCGTCCTTACGTTTTAAATTTTTATATTTTTTGCCATATCGCCCAGCCCTATAACACACCCTAATCTGTACCAATTTTAGGGTCATCCCTGCTTTCAAGTGAGCATTTGTTTTAGAAGCCCAATTCCTTTCTTCCCCGAAAATGTCTTCATGATCGGCGATCAGAACAAACCACACACACACACACACACACACACACACACACACACACACACACACACACACACACACGGCACAAGCCATTTGGCCAGACACACACCACAATCCAAGGGAGTAATTCAGCAAGAACTGGCACTGCTGCCACAGTTTATCGGTGGGAGTGTTTTTTGATTAGCCGAGATGTGAGGCTGGAAGTAAGCTGGATGCACTTCACTGATCTTATCTCTATTGGACTCCTCTGCCCCTCTGTCTCTCTCATCGTCTTTCTGCCTGGACAAACACTCAAGCAGCGCTCTACAAACTAATGACCTCGATTCGTACTGACAGCAAAGTCAAATCACACCAATAACATTTAACTAACCGATCAGAGGTCAAAGGATGTGAAAATATCCACTTCATGAGCAGCTAATACAGTTGCTGACCTCTCGGTCACATTACTTACTATTAACATTGCTTAGTATGAATATGTTAAAAGGGTAAATTGATGTTGTTTTGATTGCCTCTAAGTAGCTACTGATGCACAGGTTCAACACTGTAGCAGTGTTTCATGGTATACTGGTGCCATAGTAGTTTAAGGTACCCAAGCCACAAAATAGTTGTCTGCCATGGTGTTTTTCAAATGCTAGTATCGTAAATAGAGTACTACTGTAACTACCGTTATATGCCAAAATCAGAGATAAATGAAATATAGATAATATATAAATTGCACATTATTGCAATAATGAAAGTGATTTTTTTATTTTTTATATATTGATATAAAATATCTTTCAAAATATATCAATATACTCTATATATATTATACAAATACTGTGTATATACTGTACACTCACCAGCCACTTTATTAGGTACACCTGTACATCTTATTCATGCGATTATCTAATCAGCCAATCGTGTGGCAGCATTATAATGTATAAATTCATGCAGATACAGGTCAGGAGCTTCAGTTAATGTTCACATCAACCATTAGAATGGGGGAAAAATTTTGATCTCAGTGATTTTGACTGTGGCATGATTGTTGGTGCCAGACGGGCTGGTGAGTATTTCTGTAACTGCTGATCTCCTGGGATTTTCACACACAACAGTCTCTAGAGTGTATAGAGAATGGTGTGAAAAATAAAAAACATCCAGTGAGTTGCAGTTCTGGGGGTGAAAATGGCTTTGTTAATGACAGAGGTCAGAGGAGAATGGCCAGACTGGTTCAAGCTGACAGGAAGTTGACAGTCACCCAAATAACCACACATAACAACAGCGCAATGCAGAAAAGCATTTCTGAACATACATCCCATCGAACATTCGAGCACATCGAGCAGAAGACCCCTCCATATACCACTACTGTCAACTTAGAACAGGAAACTGAGGCTGCAGTGGGTACAAGCTCACCAAATCTGGACAGTAGACGATTGAAAAAACATCACCTGGTCTGACAAATCTGGATTTCTGCTGAGGTACACAAATGGTGGGCCCACTGCAGCCTCCACTTTATGTTCTTGGCTGACAGAAGTGGAACCCGATGTGGTCTTCTGCTGTTGTAGCCCATCCGCCTCAAGGTTCGACATGTTGTGCATTCTGAGATGCAATTCTGCTCACTTCAATTGTACAGAGCGGTTATCGGAGTTATCGTAGACTTTCTGTCAGCTCGAACCAGTCTGGCCATTCGGTGTTGACCTCTCTCATCAACAAGGCATTTCCGTCCACAGAACTGCCTCTTTGTTATTCGCACCATTCTCTATATACTCTAGAGACTGTTGTGTGTGAAAATCCCAGGAGATCAGCAGTTACAGAAATACTCAAACCAGCCCGTCTGGCACCAACAATCATGCCACGGTCGAAATCACGGAGATCAAATTTTTTCCCCATTCTGATGGTTGATGTGAACATTAACTGAAGCTCCTGACCCATATCTGCATGATTGTATACATTAAACTGCTGCCACACGATTGGTTGATTAGATAATCACATGAATAAGTAGATGTACAGGTGTACCTAATAAAATGGCAGGTGAGTGTATATACTGTATATAATATACAATGATATTATTATAATTTAATTTACATTAAAATAAGAATATTATTTATTAATTTTGACATTAAATCCACTACATTTTATTCCTGCTATAGACCTTATTCAGATTAGAGCCATATTTAATTTTTGACATTAATGAAAACAAGTCTAAGGGATAGACTGACAGTCTCCTCAATGGGTTGTACTATTGTTTAAACTAGTGTTGCAGCAGCATGTCTGGTCTTTAATGAACCAAAGAGAGCACGTTACACCACTCCTTGTCTCTCTTCACTGGCTGCCGGTTGATGCATGTATCAAATTCAAGGCTCTGATGCTGTCATACAGAACAGTCACAGGGTCTGCTTCAGCATACCTAAAGTCATTTCTGCAGAGCTACGTTCCCAACAGAAGCCTGCGGTCGGCTAAGGAACGTCACCTTGTTGTACCAACACAAAGAGGCACCAAAACACTTTCCCGGACTTCCGGCTTCATCGTACCACTTTGGTTGAATGACCTTCCCAACTCTATCCATGAAGCTGACTCACTTTCTGTCTTCAAAAAACGGCTAAAAACACATCTTTTCAATGAGCACTTAACTAATCACTAAAAAAAAAAAAGTTGCACTTCAATCCATCTTGAATACTACTATTCTGATGCTAGTGAAACTTTGTAATATGGCACTTTTCGTACCACTGTCGCTTATAATGCATTCCTCTTTTGTTAGTTGCTTTGGATAAAAGCATCTGCCAAATGAATTGATGTAAATGTAGTGTTGAATGTTCAGCTGCCAAAAAAAAAAAAAACATCTTTCCAAACAATTTTTATTAGACAAAAAACTTGAGTTGTAAAAATTATATGCGATCTACACGGATCAGCCACAACATTAAAACCACCTGCCTAATATTGTGTAGGTCCCCATCGTGCCACCAAAACAGCACCAACCCGCATTTCAGAATAGCATTCTGAGATGATATTCTTCGCACCACAGTTGTACAGAGCAGTTATCTGAGTTACTGTAGACTTTGTCAGTTCAAACCAGTCTGGCCATTCTCTGTTGACCTCTCTCATCAACAAGACATTTCCATCCACAGAACTGCCACTCACTGGATGTTTTTTGTTTTAGGCACCATTCTGAGTAAAATCATCCATGTGATTATCTAATCAGCCAATCATGTGGCAGCAGTGCAGTGTTTAAAATCACGCAGATATGGGTCAGGAGCTTCAGTTAGTTCACATTCAAAAAAATCAAAAAGGGGAAAAATGTGATTTGAGTGATTTGGACTGTGGCATGATTGTTGGTGCCAGACAGGCTGGTTTGAGTATTTCTGTAACTGCTGATCTCCTGGGATTTTCACACACAACAGTCTCTAGAATTTACTCAGAATGATACCTAAAACAAAAAGCATCCAGTGAGCAGCAGTTCTGTGGATGGAAATGCCTTGTTGATGAGAGAGGTCAACAGAGAATGGCCAGACTGGTTCGAACTGACAAAGTCCACGGTAACTCAGATAACCGTTCTGTACAATTGTGGTGAGAATATCTCAGAATGCTATTCTGAGATGAGGGTTGGCGCGGTTTTGACGGCACGAGGGGGACCTACACAATATTAAGCAGGTGGTTGTGGCTCATTGGTGTATGAACTTAATCCAGCAGATGCCACTGAAGACACTATCACTCACAGCCTCATTTTCATTCCCGTCAAAATTTAAATACGCTGCTACTCTGAATAAGGTCTACAAAGAACAATGCATTCAAACAATATGGCATTATGGTACTTGAGCTGGTATTGTACCATAAGACATGAATACGATATAATTTTAACCCTACACTGTAGGACTTCAAAGCAACAAAACACATAATCAGAACACACTTGCCCAAATAAGAGCTGCCTGACAAATGTGTGAAGATGTTCAGGTCTTCAAAAACAAGAGGTCAAAGAGAGAGACTTACCGAAGCTTTCAGGAGGGAAGGGCTCTGTGTGATTGGCCAGCTGTCCTTTTGCCTGTGGAGAGGAGGAAGAGGAGGGTTGAGTGAATCAGAGCTGGAGGATGAAGCAGTTTGTGAAGGGGGAAGGGGTCTTGCAGTTTGCTAACTATAGCCACAGGGTTAAGACGCTTCTGTGCAGACTGTCACCCTGCACAAGAGCATTGCCGTGAGGCCGCACTGATTTGTCAAAACGGTTACTGCGCTTTACGTCTGCATGGTTGGGCAGATATAGTCTGAGATGCTCTTGATACTTGGGTCAGGGGGCGTTGGTTCCACGCTGGCGGAGCTTGAGTAAAATGAGGGCACGCTTGCATGGATAACTCCAAGGAAAACAAGAGTGCTAACTGGAAAGATAAGCTGTGTGTCAAATGGAACAAACTCTCGTTCTTTGTTTTTTTTTTTTTACCAAATTCCAGTCTTAAGGAAAACTGGATCTCTGCCCTGCTCATGTCAATCATGACATCTCCCACGGACAATAGCATTCTGCTCACCATGGACAGTGGCATTCTGAACAACCAGTAGAGATTCTGCTACACTGTTTATACCACAGTATATCTGAGGCACGAATACACCTGCACTTCCAGTGCAGACTGCTTTATTTTTAGAATGGGAGTGATATAGTTTTGACGCGTCCTGAACGTGGAAGTCTTCCATGATTAATAACGGAAGCTTGTTTTAATTTTCTCCATTTGTCTCCAATGTTTTCAGTCGCATCACTGTTTGTTTTCAGCGGATGATGTGATGTTTAGCGTATTAAACTAGTAAAATTTGCCAAATGAAAAAGCACACGGCTGCTCCATAGTGCCCGTACAGATTCACGATAACAGTCTTTTCACAGTGCTTCACATGTCAAAGTTTGAGGAGTGGGTAGATGAACATAGCTAACCTATGTTATGTCATTAACTACTTCGAGTTATGACAGCCAAAAATTGCACAAGCTGAGCCTGAACTAGTTTTTACCTCAACTAACAATTAAAATGGTTGTTCTCTTTCTGGAACGCTTGTATTGGTAGTTTTTCTCATTGCTTTGGACACCGGAACCAGAAAACAGTCGAGTGGCAATCAGAAAGAATCATCATGGCACTGCCCAGTGGTCAATCAGGAAAACTGGTGATATAAACAGTGTCACTGTAGGTTGTTTACAGATGCCGAGCAATGACGCAACTTGACACATTTATACAGAAATTCACTGGCTGTGCAGTCACAGGTGTGAGAATGTATCAACTTCCACAACATCTTTAATTGTGGCAAATACAGTCAGATTTTTTTACGCATTACTATTCTTTTGTTTTTTACTCAGGTGTTACAATGTGAAGCTATTTTTATCTGATGCCAGACTTAATTTATTTGTTTTGAAAAATCTTATGTAAATAAAATTACTGATTGTTAAATGTTAATATTAGTTATTATAAAGGAGGTACCTATGGTTTATAGTAAAAAAATATTTTTCTTTTTGAATTAATCGATAAAACAAGTTTTAACTTGAATCAACAAGCCTGAATGATTTAGTCGCACATGCAACAGATTGATAAATGCGCATCCTTACATGTTCAACATGCTTCTTAAAGAGCCCATATAATGCTCATTTACAGGTTTATAATTTTATTTTGGGGGTCTACTAGAATAGGTTTACATGCTTTAATGTTAAAAAAAAACAAACAATATTTTTGTCATATTGTACATTGCTGCAGCACCTCTTTTCACCCTGTCTGAAACGCTCTGTTGTAGCTCCTGTCTCTTTAAAGCGCCCCTCTCCGAAAAGCCCAGTCTGCTCTGATTGGTCAGCTGGCCCAATCTGTTGTGATTGGTCAACCGCTTGGAGCGTGTGTCGGAAATGTAACGTCCCTTACCATAACCGAGTTTCAGCTCCTGAGGCTTCCTGAGCAGCGAATTCCTAAGATGGGCATTATGCAATTGTGTTACATAGTGACAGCTAAGTCACGGAAGTAATGGGTGGACTGCAAATCAGGAGCTGTGTTTTCTGTAGGGGAGAGTAACTCCCTTTGGTGTGGACTTTGTGCTTTGTAACTTTGCAGACCTATTACACACTAAAGGAAATGTAAAATCCCACAAAGCATAACAGGGCCTCTTTAAAGTCTGAGAAACGACATAACAATAAGCCATTAGACGTGCAATGTGTGCCTTTACTGCTTAAATTATTACGTATAATAGCATGTGACATATTTAATGCCCATTATGAAAACAGCCGATTTAGAATTAACCAGTTACATCATTCAAAATAAATGCAAAGACAAAAATGTCTTTTTACAAACAGCCAGTAAGTGGTGCAATGGTAGCGAGACGGCGGTCGGTTTGCCTGTTAGGGTTGTCTTTTTCATTTAAGATAATTGTTAGGTCATATTTGGCCTCATTTCAGTCACAGCTTTTGCACTTCAAAAATTAAAAACAGACGTTTACAATCTGAGTTTGCGTGAATGCTCTGTGAAAAGTTCAAATCTACCAACAGCAGCTGCGGGGCAACTGGGTCTTATTAGAGCAGATGTAATCACAATGACAGTGATTGGTGAAATATCAAAAATTATGTCAAATCCTGAGTTTGTCCTGATCCACTGACCCTGATGGAACTAAAGAAGCCCAAATCTCCAATAATCTTATGGATAAGGGGTATTTCAATCCTTTCAGCGTTGTTTCGGGCAATTAAAAATTAATTTAAACAAAGCAGTTCTTTTCTGGAGTGCCAAAAGAACCTGGAAGTGCCAACGCCGAGCATTTCTTTGTAAACAGTACCTTCATCTATATATTGCTTTGCATCCATCAATTAAAAAGAGATAATAATCAAATAAGATGGAAGTACTTTTGATTTGTAAACTATTCAATTCACTGGATTATCGAAATAGGCAAAACTACATGGTTATTTATAATAAAAACATTTTTAGGTTGAACAACAAGCAAAAATAAATCTATTGTGATGAATACTGCTACAGTGATATAAAGATTTTGGTCATTCCACCATACCACTAGAGGCATTACTGTGCTATTTACAGATTCAATACCAAGTGAATGGCACAAGTGAGCGTAAAAGAGTAAATTCAGACACAGATGAAGAAGCTACAAACCAACAAATCTTAAATCCAATACAATTGATCAGACTGCTAAGAATGTCCAACAATCAGTTTTTAATCAGATTTCAAACCACGTTTGGATGTCTTTTGGATCGTGTTTGTAAAAAAAAAAAAGAAGTTCAAGTGTTTTTTTGTTGTTTTTTTTTTTCGCTGTTCAGACTACAAACGCCTAAACGTATTTGAGTCAGATACCTGAAAATCTGTGAAAAATGTGTTGCTTCACTAAACAAAGCCTTGGTGCCTGAACTGTAACTTGCTTTATCCAAGAAAACAATCATGCTTGTATTTTTATTTTTTTTTGTGCTGCCAACGACTTCCGAATCAAAAGTCCATTGATGAGGTCTGTTGGGAATTCGAGGCTTTTCAAAACAGATCAATGTGGTGTGAGTGCATGCAGAATGACACGCTGACAGCATCAACGGGCGATTCAGAGGCTCTGCTGGCTTGAGTCCTGGCAGCTCCAAGCACCGCTGCTCTGAGGTCAGCACATTTGTTCGCAAAATGGGCCCCGAGAACTGCCGGTTACGCATAATCACGCTTGTTATTTCAACAATTTTCATGATGAACGCCATTCGGTACAAAGCCTGTGAAATTACAGCACAAAAATGGGGAAACCCCTGTGAAGGGAGGGACTAAACCAATTACAGTGTCTGTAGTTATTGTACAATAGAGAGATGCCCAATAGCACAATAATTAAGAGAAAACTACAGTATTTGAGTTTTCCCCCCATGTCTGTTTGGCAAAGTTTTATTTTATGCAAATATGCAACCTCTTAATGGTTTCTTAAGGCTTCATTTTGCTATTTTTATTCACTGTGTCTTTCTTCTTGGAGATTTCAAATCTTCAAATCTAAAAAAAAAAAAAACAAAAAAAAAACCACTTAAGGTGCATAATGATATTTCTCCAATTACCACATTTCGTTATCAGATAACTGCTTTGCTTAGGAATTATGCTTTGAAAAGCTTACAAAAGAGCAACAAAAGTGGTTTTATTGTTCTAACAAAAAAATATTTCCATTGAACGTGGACTGGATCCATTGAACACGTGACAGCCCAAAATTTTGCATTACCTTTTTGAATTTATTTTGGTAGGCATTTCAGTTTTTCAACCATTTAGTTTTTCTTTCTCTTCTTTTTTTATTGATTTTGGGAAAATATGGCCAATACATGTTTTAAGTCCAGTAAACCAAACAGCCAATTCAACTTCTCTATAACTACAAAAAACATGTGAGCAAATGAAATGGAGGGGTTGAGAAAAAACAGATACAAACTTGATAAACAGCAAGAGGAGTCTCTCCTAACCCAACTATTCTGGCATGTTTAGCTTCTTGCCCTTCAGGGCTCATGACTGATTGGCATATTATTCGTCTGAGGGTGCGAGAGCTCGCTCGTGTTTAAACGGATGCTCTCTGCAGCTCGGAAAAGCAAAACCTTCTATTAATGTCAGCGGGAGAGCACGAGCATGACTCCACATTAGAGCATGTCATATCAAACCCTCTGCCGTGGACGCCACTGACTGTATCTGAGCAGATGCTTTGAGCGACTGTCATGGAGGCACGAGAGATGGACAGTGATAAAATTGGCCCATTTGAAATGCCAGGATATTTGTTTCCGCTAAAGGTGCCTTTAAAAGATCCACCGTGTAATATGGAAGAGGAACTCAATAAATTGGCAAAACCGTTACTGTTCCAAAACCCTGGTACATTTTTCTCACACTTACTGTAGGACAACTGAAGAATGAAAGAAACTAAAACTAAAAGTAAACTTAATTATACTAAAAGCAATGCGATTGCAGTCGTTTGTTACATGCAGCAACAGTATTTGCAATTGATCATAAACAGGATGAAAGAAAGACTCGCACCTTGGGAGAGGAGTGCGGGTGTTTGCCAAGCCCCTGCGGGTGCTGTGATCTCAGGGCCCGGGGAATGAACTCTGGGGCCAGTGGATTCAGCACATAGGTCTTCTTCAGCTCCAGGGCCTCCAGCTGGATCTTAATCTGCTCAAAGGTGATGCCGTGGAGGCTGTGGTTCTCATGACAGATGGAGATGAAGGTCTCCCAGAACTTTCTATAAAGGACCAGGTTGAGTCAGGACAATATAACATCACTTAACAGTGTTGATATCGGCTGCTTTATTACTCTACATAGTTTAAATATGTGCTACATATCCGGTTCATATCCATATTCAAAACAACAAAAGAAAAATTTAACCCAAGCAAGCAATTTGTCTGTGCACACTGAATGTGAAACTGCTGTGAGACGTGGCCCCATAATAGCCAATCGGAATGTATGTGCAGCAGAAATGGAAACAAAGTGATTGCCAGAATGACAAAACCAAATTTTTTACTGGTTATGACACTGTTTAAAGCCTTAGGCCACATCCACACTAATAAGTTTTTGTTTGGAAATGCATTAATTTTGCAAAGTTTATGGCTCTCATCCACAGTAAAATACCATTTTCCTCCACCAAAAATGTTTCAAAAACGTTCTCCATTACTTCATACTTTGGAAAATGATGACGTTAAGGAAATGAAAATTGAGTTTTCAAACGAAACATTAAGATAATTTTTTTTTGCTGCCTTAAGGCGTGGTCAAACATTCATTCCAATGGCGAAACTGTGACCGGAGAAGGTGTTGGCTGATGTTGAGTGCATGTGAAAAAAAACAGCCAAGCATTTTTTTATGCTGCACTTTATAGTCTGGGAGATTGCAGTTAACCCTCAGGGGTCGACGGATGCGCCGGCGCGTCCTGCTGGATTTTTTGCGCATAACAGCGGAAACAACTTAAAATACTCCGTCATTTTTGGGCACACAGATAAGTGTAAGACATCATTAGAAACTATAAAGGGTCTACTTTTATTTGTGTACACTCACAATATCAACAAAACCTTGTGCTTTTGTAAAATAAAGAAAATAAACAGGGTGCGCTTTCAGCCGTCTCTCTCTCCGCGAGCATCTTTCTGAAACACGTCACAAGAATGAAGTGAAACTCTGCAAATACTTATCAGACAAACATGAAACATATGTCTAAAGAAAGCTTAAAATGTCTACTTTTAAATAAAACAATTCAAATTTAAAACAAATATTCTCCTGCAATGTAATCTGAATGAAACAAAGCGATGTACAGTTTCTCCTGGCTCAGCTAATTATCACTAATGTGATCACACCCACCAGCAGAGCGCGCTATTCATACGGTAATGTGCTGAGGCAATCAATGCAAATATGCAAATGGTAAACGCCCCCACAACAATGCCTTAAAAAATATCAAGTTTCATCATCAGATTCATTCACTTTCCTGCGCATTTGGAAGATGGCACGCTACACAGGTGAGGAAGAGTTCACATTTTCCTCAGAAGAAGAGCGGGACTCCGACGATTAACGTTTGCATTTTGAAGAGCGTCTTGATCCAGCCGAGGATACAATTTCGGATGAGTAAGTCATTTAGTTTTACTTACATTAGTTGACATGCTATTTTATATAAACATGTACATATTTTACTTGCTGGACTATTTCCAGACTTGGCAACCAGTATTCAGAGTATTGCAATTTGAAATATGTCCTAATAGGCAAGTTTTAGTTACATTTAAATGTTGTTTCGGCTAAAGCAGGTATTTAAATTGTATGCTGTATGATATAAATATGATATGTCATATGATATAAAAATAATATGAATGTTTAGATTATATTTTAACTAGTGTTTATGCTGCCTCATTTTCATCAACGAAGCTTGTGCTTGCAAATATCTGTTCAGGTGTAAATATGTCAAATGTGCTGTAAATATGCCCATATTAGAAAATCAGCATATTAGAATGATTTCTGAAGGATCATGTGACACTGAAGATTGCAGTAATGATGCTGAAAATTCAGCTTTGATCACAGGAATAAATTGCATTTTACAATATAGTCAAATAGAAAAGTTATTTTAAATTGTAAAAATATTTCACAATATCACAGTTTTTGCTGTATTTTGGATCAAATAAATGCAGCCTTGGTGAGCAGAAGAGACTTCTTTTAAAAACATTAAAAAATCTTACTGATTTAAAACTTTTAAATGGTAGTGTAGGTCTAAAGTAAAGTCTTTATGTAAAGAAAATGTATAGTCAGACTACTTCTTTTAACTTGATTTTGTGAATAAGCTACAAACAATACATTCAATCATTAAGTCTCCTCACATTCATTCTCTCTCAGGCGAGGGGTCTTTGTCTCCTCAGGTGTGAATCACATCAATATTCATGATCATCCACGCCTCCTCGCATATGGACTTTCTAACACTAAAAGTGTCTTACAAAAGTTAAATGACTATATTGTTTTGTATGAATGAGTGATCAGGATGGTTTTCACATCATTTTGTAGCAAAAACTATAGACTACAAGATCCAGTTCTCAAAAATCTTGTGAATAAATGTAAAGTATGTGTTATATTGCCTTATTTCAGTGACTTACAATTTCTTTTTTCAAAAACCACGCATAAACGTTATTTTCTTAAAAATACAAACATGTACATACATGTTGTTCACATATTATTGTAGCCCAGTTTGTGCTGAATACAGTGTTATCAGACTTTAGCCATTAATATGTTTTTAAGCAACTGAAAAAAGCACAAATGTAAAGGCATGTCAAAACTTCTCCAGGGCCCAAAACACCCTCAGACCCCAGAGGGTTAAAACCAAACAACTTCCCATGGAACTTCTTCCAACTTCCCACCTGTCAAGGTTCATCCAAATGTGAACTCCACACGAAATCCACTAGGGGAAATTCTTTGCCACCTGAAATCCATTGCCGGAAATTCACAATCATGGAGATTCCCATCGAGATGACTGTATTTCACCCGCAGAATTTTACCGTGCAAAGGTATGTGTGATCGCGCCATTACAAGCGCTGGTATTTTCTTCTGGAAATGCAAATCTACACTGAAAAAAATTGTGTTGGATTTACTTAGTGTGATGCTAAAAAGCTACATATACATTTTAAATAATTCAACTTATGCTGATTTTATCTCAGCACATCAACAAATCCTTTGGCAGATGAGCACAAATGAATCATATCCTTCAGCTTTATGTACTTAAAAAGGTACGTCACAGAAATAAGATTTAACAACTAATAGCACGTTGTTTCTACTTAATTTATTGTCTCTAAAGAACATAATGACTAAGGTTAATCATTAAACTTGATTCCCCAAAGAAGTGCACTCCTATGTATATTCACATGCACAAGGAAAATCACATGGATTGAACAGGATCTAACTGAACACGGATCACCCTAGAGGAGACTTTACACCAAACAGCAATTTACAGGAAAACAACATCAATAATAAAAAACATCTAAGATATCTATGAATGATTAACAACTAATTAAATATATACATTCATTATGACAAAACAAACATGCTTAAATTACTCAAGTGCAAGGGCTTTTGGGTATTTTCAACAACCTCAGTTCTGTACTTGATTGTCTAAGTTAGTAGTACCTAAAATCTAAATTTTATGGGTTTTTAAGACAAATAAGTTCAAGGAGCTCACTTTAAAATTTATATTTTGTGTTGTACACATTAAACCAAATTAAGTAAAGCTAAAAATGTTATAAATAGGTACTGTACGTTTCAGAGTGGAAGTGATTTATTTTTATATGTTATGGTTGTGGAGCCAACAAATGTTTTGTTTTTTCTCAGTGTGGTTGCAACTGCTTCAGCCTGATTGTTAAACTGTAGACAAAAACATCAAAAGTGTTTGTTCCAGAATCACAAACAGCTCGCTGAAAAAAATAACCCCTTTCACATTATTCATGACTAATCACCAACACAATCGAAATCTAAATTAAGCCAATTTTGACCTCCCAAAATGCGGTCTAAAAACTAAACTACCAGGCCTGGGAGGAATACATTGAATCAGAAATGCTCTTCATAACCACAAAAACACTTTGTAACACCAACACACCCACTCAAAACTACATCTGATGTGCCCAATGGATGTCACTTGAGAATATGATTATGTGAAGTGAGCTTGAGAGCGAGACTGCAAGAGAGCAGATTCTGGATGATTTTTAATTGAAGCATTACGAAAGTGTAATAAATATACAAGCCGCAGATTTCCACCCAATCTGAGAGTCCCTAATGGAGAAAAACATTAATTATTAATCCAAGGCAGAAAACTGGAACCCTTGTAGAACAAAACGAGATGCTGGTCGTGTTCAGACTGAAGTGACTGACTCGGTCAAGAGTGAAAATAATAGACTTCGTGCATCTTCGCACATCAACTTGTTGAGTTACAAATGAGTCAAAATCACACAAGCAGAGTAACATGCGATTAAGAACCAAATCTGATCATGGGTGATGGGAAAAGCTTGCAGAAATATGCCCGAGACTCTCCCTAGCCATATTTCATATCACTCCAGCACGGGTGGGCAGCAACGTGACTCAAATGACATCAATCTTAGACCTCCACTGTGACTCAACGAAGGAGAAACTCGATGTGTCACCATGTAATTTAGCGGCTGATCTTCCCTGTCTCTGAAGACAGCACATCAGGAGTCTTAACACTTTAAGCTGTAAGAATTTGACCAGTTTTAGGTCGATAAGTGCTGATGATTACGCCAGAAGAGGGATTGCTTACGTCAGGGTGCAGACAATATATGCTTTTCAATGGCTGCTGCTGCTGCTGATGATGATGATATCTAGAGAGAGGGCAATTCTAGGATTGGCTAAAGTAATATCATGCCAATTTGACTCTATATTTTTCAAATGTGGATTCAAGACCTCAAATGTACTACTTTCTTTTGGTTACAAAATTCAACTCAAGTCTACAGAATGAAATTATGAGATGGAAATATCTAATTTAATTCTATTAATCAGTCCATTACCAGACGTTTTCAGACAGCGTTCAGGCCAAAGTTTATTTCGGTTGTACGTGTTGCTGATCGGAATGCGCGCAGTATATGTGACGCTAATTTATTCATCAGATCAGCCTGCGTGGACTGTCCATACGGCCCAGATTTTTTGGACACATGGACAGTCCTCATCTGTATGCATCGTCGGCGCATGCGCCTTTGGCTGTCTGTACTACAAGAGTAATACAAAGCAGTCGTAGTGCGCATGGGTTGAACGCGTTCGTATTCGCTCACGGTCAAAATAAATCACTTTTTTGTCGACAGACTGCCTTTTAAATGAACAATTAAGCATACAAATAGATAATAACTTTGCTACCACATTACAGAAGTGAGGAAACTTAGTACATTTACATGTGCAGTTATAATCGAGCTACAGTGGGTTTTTGCATAGTCGAGCTACAGTCTTTATATATCTGTAAACATGATACAATGCATAATTGAGTATTTGAATGAAGGATATCAGCTGAGGAAGTGCCAGTAATATACAATATGCATCAACTATGTCTTATGGAGCATGCACACAATGATGAGGCCAAATGTTGTCTGAAATACGTGTATACATGCTGGACAAAGCCTTTGGTGATTTTTAAAAATCGTACTGGTACGATTTCAGTCGGCAAAAGCGTTTACATGACTGTAACAAAGCTCGATGTCGGACAGATAAAGGAGGAAGTGGGAGCTGGCTTCCACGGTCCACGCGAGTCAGATTTTTAACGTTCAACAAACAGAAATCACTTTTCAGCTTACACACAACAAAGGATGGCTTTTCAGCATACACAAAACACTCAGCAGCCGACCCGACGGGGACGTTCGACCTCACCCTCGCCTCCACAATGACACTTTAAAAAGATGAATTACAGTTTTAGTCCAACTTAAAAACCAAACTTTTAAAAAGTGCATGTAAACGTCCTGGCTGCACCGTTTATTGTGAAAATCTACAGCAGATATTGCCTCATTCAACAGACGGAATATATTTCACCATCCCCGACGGGATATTTGTCTTTATCTGAGCAGGGCTGAACACGATCACATCTCACAATATCAAAAACAACAACGAAGGCAATACCAGCAACAGACAGATAGAGACACATCAACATGAGTTAGTGTTTGCAATAGACGTCAACTCTGCGAGCGATAGTTTCTGCTCCCCTCCCCCTCAGCTAGCAGAACTCATTTCAGATAAAGTGACGAGGTCTTGAGGAAGCGGAACTGATTGAACTAATCAGGAGCTTGATGAGCAGTTGACAAGTTGAAGTTACAGTGACAGACCGAATTACATGCAAAACAGCTTGTAGATAGCACATTTGTTATACAACAGCCACCTATAACGCAGCAAACAAAAGTATTTTTCTGTAAGAAGTGATGGGTGAGTGTCACAAAACCTGTCAAGAACATGCCTGGGTCAAATTTTAACCAACAATTATATATAAAGTATATATATATAAAAATAAAAACAGAAATATAAAGTTATATTTTGCTTACATTTTTTATTCTTAGGATCCTTAAAGTGATAGATCACCCAAAAATGAAAATTCTCTCATCATTTATTCACCCTCATGCTGTCCCAGATGTGTGTGACTTACTTTCTTTTGCAGAACACAAAATAAGATTTTTAGAAGAGTATTTCAGCTCTGTAGGTCCATACAATGCAAGTTAATGGTGACCAGAACTTTGAAGCTCCAAAAATCACATAAAGGCATCATAAAAGTAACCCATACGACTCCTGTGGTTAAATCCATGTCTTCAGAAGTGATATGATATGTGTGGATGAGAAACAGATCAATACTCAAGTCCTCTTTTGCTTGAAATTCTTTTTTCTGCCCAGTAGGGGGAGATATGGATCAAGAATGTGAATCACCAAAAACTCAAGAAGAAGAATGTGAAAGTGATCTGTTTCTCACCTGCACTTTTCATTTAGCATCCGAAGACATGCATTTAACCACTGGAGTCTTATGGATTACTTTTATGCTGATTTATGTGATTTTTTGAGCTTCAAAATTTTGGCACCCATTCACTTGCATTGTATGAACCTACAGAGCTGAAATATTCTACTAAAAATCTTCATTTGAGTTCAGCAGATGAATGCCATACAAATCTGGGATGGCATGAGGGTGAGTAAATGATGAGAATTTTCATTTTTGGGTCAACTATCCCTTTAATATTTTTTGCATCGTGACATTATCATTACCGTAAAGGCTTTATTACAGTAAATGAAAATCAGCATCGAAAATAATGTGAATTACAAAAATAAATAAATAACTCAAAAAGAAAACACTGAGGATAGGGCTGGGTATTAATACAGATTTCCCAATTCTTTTAGATTCTGATTCACAAGCTCTCGATTCGATTCAATATCGATTAATATGGGTTTATTTCAGTTATAATGTCCCTTTTGCTTACATATGAATTATATTAATTATACAGGGGACCTTTTCACTAGGTTCATTAAGAAAATATTAATTTTACTAATTATATTTTATTACTTTTTCATCATTTTGGTCACATTTTGGCTTTTTAAAAATGAACAAATAAATGTACTCAATCAATAAATATTATTTTCATACATTATTTTTGTAATATATTTATTATTAAACTGCATATTTACATTGATTAGTTGAACACGCACTAAAACTGGTACTGTCGCTAACAAAAACCAGCATTTCTGTAAACGGCGCCTTTAAACGAGCTCATATAAATGAGAGAGGACTGGAATGGCTTTACCTCATCTGTGTAATGCATGACTACAAGTAATTGTCTTTTTTTGTAGTTGTTTTGATCATCAACTGACTGTTAAGAACAGAAATGGTATTAAAAGAGACCATATTCAATGACAAATGAGTTGCGTGGATCTCGTCTTTGGACACACATTACACAGAACAACTTTTACTCTCAACACGCTGTGAAAGGATCTCGCTGCTGAACACTTCACGACTAAACTACACAATCACTGGTAAGTGAAACTTTAGTCATTTTGGTCGCACTGCGCGAAATTTTGTTGCAACTGCGAGTGATTTCCTCTCATTGTAGTAGTGGGTTGCGCATTGAGTAAAATATCGACCTTGGGATTTAAGAATCGATATCAAGATCGTTCAAACGAACATTGCGATGTTTAGATATTACTATATTAAAATTATGCAGTGTATAGATATTACAATCATTTTGAGTGGAAACATTATGATTCAATGAAACTACCAAAGCACTTTGACTGGTCGTCATGAGATGCATTATGACAATTAACATTGCTAATGTCTGTTAACACACTGCTTGACCATTCCTACAGCTCAAAGCAAGTGTCTTCAGCACACACACAGATTTAATTGCCATGCCCTTTGGCTTGACATTTCCTGTAGCTGGGCTCTACTTATTGGTTGATGTGAGTCTGTCTCCATAGCGACAGGGGATCTGCAGTTGGGGAGGATACAGCTGAAAGAGCAGAGGGCTGCTAGCCAAATGAGACACATCTCTGAGGGAGTGTCAACACAAACACACAAACAGCATGCCCAACCCTGCCTGACAGCAGTATATACTGTCATATTCTTGTCAAAGAACCAGCACAATAGTCAAAACACAAGAGGTAAAAGGTCACAAGTAAGGGCACAGGGGACTGTCACCCTCTTACTTGCTAGATATAGGTCACTGCTATTATAGCTTTAGTTAGTGTATCGTAGGTATTAGCGATAAGTACAAATATTGACTTTACTTACAATGTTCATTTGAGTGATCTAATATCGATTCTTAAAACTAGAGCCCGACCGATATGGGATTTTTGAGACCGATACTGATTATATAGTGGAAAAATTCACCAATTACTGATATGGTGGCCGATATAGATAATTTTTGAGCTGGAATGAAAACAGACATTTTCTATGTGGATTTTACACCGATATGACTATGCAAAGGTACTCAGAAGGCTGCTTTCTTAAAAAAATATTTTTATCAAATAATATTTGACATTATTATTATTATACATTGTCAACAAATTCTAGAAATGAACACTGAGAAAATAAAGAATAAATAAAAATACAATAAATAGTTAAATAAACATTAGTACTGTTAGTATAAGTCAATTGCTGACCACTTAAAGAATAAATAAAATAAAAATCAGTACTGTATGTTTAGTATGTCAATTGCTGACCATTTAAATAAAGAATAAATAAAAATAAAATAAATAGCTTAATTAACATCAGGGGCCGGTTGCACCAGCTATACGTACATTACAACTTAGCCTAGTTGTGGCGTAAAATGGGCACTAAGTCACAATTTATGCACTACTAAATATTTGACTGTTGCAGACTACGGCAGCCTCCGACCAGGAGTAACTGATGGAATAAAAAAGCAGACTCATTTAATGACATCAATGAGCTCATGTTTTGGTTGAGAGGCTTCAGTGCTTTTGACATATATGATGGTGTTGGCATTTACACTCCTTTACATTTACGAGAGAGAAAAACGTACTTAAGCGGCTCTTCAGCATGAAACCGATCTAACGGTGCCGTTTTTAGGATGTGTCAACCGGTGTCAAGCTTAAACACATTCAAAATATATATATAGGATATTAAAATGAATAAATGTTGTATTAGTATGCATCACCCCTCATTTATTTTAGATACAGTTCCTATATATTATTATTTACACAGGCAAATAAACTATTTATTAAATCTACTTTTATTACGTATCCTATTTTAATGTCTGGAAAACCAGACTTTTAAATATTACATTTTATAAATGCAATGACTGGAATTGTTCGGTTGAGGGGGGTAACAAACTGTGAATCCTGAACAAAACAGTTTGGTGAATACATGTTCACTCATTAGCTTCCACTCAGCTGACAAGCAATAAAAGTAGCTATGTGATTAGCTAGTTAGCTATAAGCTCGTTGTAACGGAGAGTAAAAGATGGACTTTATTTACTTTCCAGCATTGCGTCTCACCAACTAGGTAACAGCGAATCGTGAAATCAACACTCACCACACACAATTCACCACCGCACCGTTGTCTGCTGAGCTGCAAAAAGATGCTCTGATGTTTACCTTTCAATCTGCTACATTACTGACTGCACTGACAAACTATAGATGGCTAACAGCAAACAGACATGAGTGACATGGTTGACAGGGACAGGGTTAACGTTATATTAGTTATATAAAACGATCATTTTTTTTTATTAACTTTCCAGTATGTATTTCACAATCTAATTAGCAATTTAACGAGAAGAGATCTCCTCAAATCCGCACTGTTTAACTCCGCCCTGTATGCAGAGCCACCGTCAGTTCAGAGTCAGCTCTGTAAACAATGGAGTCGGAGTGCGCTCTGCTGGACAAACTACGCTATGACACCAATTCCAAAGCATTGTTTTCTGCATTATATGTTCTGAAAAAGGTTTTAATATCGGCGCATATCGGTAAAATATACGCCGATACCGATATATCGGTGAAAGGCTAATATCGGCAGATAATATCGGCCATAACTGAATACTAGCACACTGTTTACTGCACACTGTGTGCTGCCTAGTATTAAAAAAAAAAACAAATAGTATGTAAACAGTACGTAATATGTAACACTTTCAAACAGTAGTAAGCTGCATTATGGCACATTTTATTTTCAGCTTGTGGCGTCCAATTATCATCTCCACCCCAGTTATTTTGCATTTTTAATCAAAGTAATTCAATATAAAAATCAATCTGATTCAATAAAAAATTTAAATCGAAAGATTTTTTTCATAAAGTTTTTCCGCCTTATTTAGCAATGTAAATCTAGCAAACTATTTGTATGATGACATGTTTCTGCCTTAAAGAAATATTTGCTAGATTTACACATCTGAATAAGGCGGAAACATGTCATCATACAAAATGTCCGCTAGATTTACGCTGCTAAATAAGATGGAAATGCATCATTAAATAAAAAAGGTTCACTAGATTTACGCTGCTAAATATGGCGGAAACGTGTCATACAAACAAATTTGTTTGATTTATGCTGCTAAATAAACTGGCAAAGCGTCATCATATAAAAAAATTGCTAGATTTACACTGCTAAATGATACGGAAACATGCCATCATATAAAAAGTTTGTTCGATTTAGGCTGCTGAATATGATGACATGTTTCCGTATCATTTAGCAGCGTAAATCTAGCAAACTTTTTTACTTAATGATGATGCATTTCCATCTTATTTAGCACCGTAAATCTAGCTAACTTTTGACATGTTTGATGACAAGATGACATGTTTCCGCCTTATAAAAATATTTGCTAGATTTATGCATCTGAGTAAGGCGGAAAAGCGTCGTCATTAAAATATTTGCTAGATTTACGCATCTGAATAAGGCGGAAAAGCGTCGTCATTAAAATATTTGCTAGATTTATGCATCTGAATACGGCGGAAAAGCATTGTCATACTGAAATATTTGCTGGATTTATGCATCTGAATAAGGCGGAAAAGCGTCGTCATTAAAATATTTGCTAGATTTACGCATCTGAATAAGGCGGAAAAGCGTTGTCATTAAAATATTTGCTAGATTTATGCATCTGAATACGGCGGAAAAGCATTGTCATACTGAAATATTTGCTGGATTTATGCATCTGAATAAGGCGGAAAAGCGTCGTCATATTAAAATATTTGCTAGATTTATGCATCCAAGGCGGAAAAGCGTCATCATTAAAATATTTGCTAGATTTATGCATCCAAGGCAGAAAAGCGTCATCATTAAAATATTTGCTGGATTTATGCATCTGAATAAGGCAGAAAAGCGTCGTCATATTAAAATATTTGCTAGATTTATGCATCTGAATAAGGCGGAAAAGCGTCATCATATTAAAATATTTGCTAGATTTACGCATCCGAATACGTACGACGACATTTTGTTGTCTTATTCTGCAGCGTAAATCTGGCGAGCTTTTTTATATAATGATATGTTTCCACCTTATTTAGCACCGTAAATTTAGTAAACTTTTTTATATGATGATGCTTTTCCACCTGATTTAACCTGACAGTGTAAATCTAGCAAAAAGAAAAGTGCTTTCAATTTCTTAATTATTTAACATTATTCTTTTTGTTGTATTATGCTGACATTAATTGAGAAAAAAAAAAGGTCAGTACTGCTGTGATGGGGTTTCAAATACAGCTGCTGAGGGAGTAACAGTAAATTTAGCATCTTTCTCGGATTGCAGTAGACCATCTCTATTTTTTTCCTCTTTTGGAAACTCATGGAAATGTAAAAGAGGAACTTTTCTTTTGCTGTTGTAGGAGTATATGGGGTTGCCAAAATAATATTTTCCATGGTCTCCCATTCACCACTATAGAAGTTTACACTTCTATAGTTAACTTCTGCGTTCCAACCCCGGAAATATGAAAAGGGTCAATTCGCTATTTCTCTGACTCCACTGCATTACTATCACACACATACACACAACAAATAACTACTCACTGTAACTGTGATAGTACACAAATGCATTAACTTCACACTATCTGCCTAACATAACCCTAAAGAGAGGTGCCAAACGTTCTTATGGTGCTACTGTACATGCAGTGTGTGAAGCATCGATGTGTGAAGAGTGTGTTCAAAGCTAAACGCAAAGAAGTACATAATGGGAAGGCAGAAGACAGCTCTTGTTTTAGGGACTCGACTACACAGGTACTTCCCATTACCAGACCACTTTGAGCCACCATCTGCCCGACTTACACATCCAGACAAGCCTGTCCACAAACTAAACGCCAATTCACAACGAATTTTCAGCATGAAAGACATGCATGGTAAGTTTTTAAAAAGAAGAAATGTGTCTCTATGAACTCCTTCCCACCAAATCCGAAATATCATACACTGCTCAAACTCATTCATATCAATAATATAATGATAAAGTGGTTATACAGTGTGTAATTACCTGCAGCGTCCCACCGAGCAGAGAGCAATGGGGTCTCCCACCACAGCCACCAGTGACTGCGCTCGAGTGATGGCGGTGTTCAGCAGCTTGTAGTTGGACAGGAAACCGTAGTCCAGATCTTCAGTGGAGTCCTCCACCAGCTGCTCCTTTCTCTTGATGGCCGTCTGCTTGTGTTTGCAGGTGTGACGGGTGCGAACCGTACTCAAGAATAGCACCCGGAACTGTTTACCTACGGAACAGAAGAGATACATATCTCCTGACTTAACATGTTGCTGACAAAAAAAAAAACATTAAGGCCAACATGAAATTACATTCACAACCCATTTTACATGCGTAATGTTCCGTATTTCTAAATGAAACAGGATGTTCAATAAGAAAAAAAAAGTACCATCTAGTTACCACCAATATATCACCTATCGGCCAGTTTTTACATTAAATGTCATTAAACCAGGATAATTTCACATGAATGCTGCTTTTTCTCCATGTTTCGGCTATCAGATTTTTAAAGTAATAGTTTCTGTTTTTGGAGGATTTAAAGGCAGAAATGTGAAGCTTATAATTTTATAAAAGCACTTAAATTCTTCTGTTAAAACTTGTGGTTTATTTGAGCTGTAAATAGTTGTTTTTACAGTTGTTTTAGGTGTTTTTGGGTTTACGGCATTACATTGTAATAGCAATGAAGTTGTAAAATTGGCAATAAATTTACACAGAAAAGATAAGTATGTGATATCACATTAAAATCATGTTTACACGCATATTGTTTACATCTAGTGACTTTACTTTTGAAACAGTGAGTATTTTAACATTTACGGATTGGCCCCATTCACTTACATTGTAAGTGCCTCACTGTTACCCAGATTTGTGCTTTTTTTTTTTTTTTTTTTTTAAGAAAAGGAGGGACGAGTTGAAAATAATTTTTGTGGTAATCAATATGCCACAAATGCTGTTGATTGAGCTTATTGACGTGGAATATTCCTTTAAGTAATAAGTATCTATAGCCCCACAAACCTTTACCTTAATTTTAAGGTTGAATTTAAAAGTGACATCTGGAAAGCCATACGTAGCAGTTGAAGAGTAGAAATTAAAATTTTAGAGGTCTGCAACCGAACCACAGTCTTTAAAGTATAACTTCTTGTTCAGGTTCATAATTAATGGAGTTTTTTTTATTTTTTTAATTCCCTTTATTTGACTTCAACCTAAGTGTATGAAAACTTCTGACTTCAACTTGGTATGTTCATAGCATGGTATAATGTGCCGCTCATCATTGGGAAGTGGTTGCACATAATGTGAGGCTTGCAGCCAGGCGGACATAAATCTTACTTAAAATTAATCTCTGTGTTGAATGAGCACCTCAGTTAAAGGAATTTCTCCTTTCCTCAAAAAGTGATTTCAATGCAACCAGCTAAATCATCAATTATGCACAAACCAATCCGGCTTTTCAAATGAAAGCTGCAGGACACCAGCTCTTCTCCCAGACACCAAACACTCATATGGCAGGCTGAATTACTCTCTGATTCCCTTTTGAGATGACATATGATTGGCTTCCACTCTCCAAATCCATATTTCATAGCACTTTCCACAAACAGGGTTCAAATTGGTGTCCTATTACATTTTTTTAAACAATAAAAGCACAAATCACAAGTTCTTTGGTGTAAGAATGGTATGTCAGATAGATAATTATCATACATAAAATTAACATTGTATGAAATGTAGTTCGTTTTAAACACATGAAATATCTGTACACCCCCAACCCACTTCAGAGGTCTTGACTTTTTATAGTGTATCCAACAATTAATATCAGTGACATCATTTTGACATAATCTGTTAAATTGATTTTTAATTAATTGGAGAAAAAAATATATTTAATTATTACCTTATTGTAATTACTACCCATTTTTTGTGCAACTCTGTTACTGCATGATTTCCCTGCACCAAAAGTGGAATTTTCTTTTAAAATTGTGACACCGTAGAAGATTCATCATTTGGACCCTTTCAACAAAATGCCTGTGAAACAAGTGAATACAATTCCATTGTATACATTTTTACACAAATTGTAACGTTGCAGTCATCAGGCTCAACTATTCAACCCTGTATCCAAAGTTATTGTAGAAAAATGTATAATACAAATACAAATATTGTTCTTTAATTTATAAAAACATAAGTTTATCAATAAGTACAAACTAAATTATTTCCCCAAATGAACTAGCCCCCACTGAATGGAAAAATTAGGCTGTTATCTGTTAACTGTTTGGCGAAGTTGTTTACCTGTGATAATGCTTGGATATGTTTTCTGGTAGGGTTGTTGAAGCTTATATTGCTTGTCAAGCTTTTAGGAATAGAACAATACATAAATTGGCCAATATTCTGAATTTTTAAATTATTGGTCGATATATATACCCCTTTGGCCGATATTTTTCTTGAGGGCCCGAGAATTGTCTATTTGCATGTGAAGCAACTGACATGCAAACGACCAGTCACGGTTCGTTTTGTTATTTGGTGCAATTGTGCTACTACAATATTAGACCGGTGTGCAACACAGTGTCATTTAAATGGTCCACATATCAGAGCCTCGGCAGACGCATTTGAGCTCATAAAAATTTTAAAGTGCTCGCCTGTTACATTCTCCCTCTCTCTCTCTCCTCAACAGTTCCCTGTAACTTTTAACTGTCTTGTCTAATGATAAAAAGGCAAATATCAATAGAACTAATATTATCATATACCATCTGCAAATATGCAGTTTAAATTCTATATCTCATTTAAACAGATGTAATAAACCAACCTCACAAAACTTGAGCAGATCCAGCATCCAGTGGAGCACTAATTTATTTACCTCTAAGGCACATATTCTATCAGCCTCTCCTCAACAGTTCCCTGTAACTTTTCTAATAATAAAAGGCAAATATCAATAAAACTTGTTTTATATACCGTTTGCAAATATGCAGATACCTAGTTTAAACAGATGTAATTCACGAACCTCAAGGAAATCCAGCGCTTTCTTCCCGTTGAGCGCTTATCTAATATCTTTCGCTGAAGCATGTATTCTATCAGCCAGAATCAAAAACTTTAGGATCAGGATCAAAAGTTCCTCTGATTCACAAATCATGATGACAATCTAAGCAGGCAATCCAGGCCGTTTAAACTGTCATGAGATTGATGCTCACGCTGGGTCCGCAGAAGTGCGTGAGTGCAACTACAAGGCTGCGTCCAAAACCAGGAAAATGCTGCCTCCGGAGGATGTATACGGAGGTAGGATGAAAATAAGGTGCTTTTCAAACTGTTCGGAGATCACATAAGAGTTCCATTCATTCAAAACTGATGTCAGTTCAGCCATTAACTGATTAGGCAGCAAGGTAATAAGTCAGCTGCCTACGTTTTCGGATGCAGCCCAAAGTAAAAGCGCTTCACGTGTGCTATAAGTAAATGTCTTATTCACTATGCACTGTATGTACAATTGGTTTGATTCGATATTTTTTGGGGGGAGTAAATGCGATTGTTGCACATGGACATGCAATCCATGGTTGCTGGACTACTGTATGCACTGTTATTTCCTTCTTCCTAATATATTATATAATATAAACACAATATAATAATGGACAAATTACTAAAATTTGATGACTAAATAGAAATCTGAAGAAACTGCTAGCTACCATTTAAAATACAATATTATTTTGTAGTTTTGTGTGAAATTGAGTAAATATATTGCTAAATTCAACACTAAATATAGTGCTAAAAATAATTTTTTTTTAGCAATTTTAAGTTTGTTATTTACTATATTTAATTGTGTGATATATCGGCATTGTATCAGCCTATCGGCCACCCTGCTCTCTGGATATCGGCATCGGCCATTAAAAAAAACAATATTGGTTGACCACTACTTAAGTCATGAGATTCCTCTACAAAGATCAGTGCTGAAACACAACTCACATAAGTGTTCTTCCACAAATTGCTTGCAATTTTAAGTTTTAACCACAGATGTCGCTAGAGAGCACAAAGTTACGTAGTGCAGCTTTAATGTTATTTAAAAAAAATATAATTGTTCATTGTGAATTCATAATGCAATAACTAATGTAGGCACAAAAAAAGAAAAAAAAAAAAAAGTATTTGTAAATGTTGCAATTAACAAACCAAGATTAGTAAGTGCTGAAAAATTATTGTTCATTGCTAGTTTATGTTAGCTAATATTGTAAACTAACATACAGTATGTAACCTTGTTTTAAAGTGTCACCCAAATTACGGTTTTAAACACAAGTCCCAAATTTTGGTAAGAGTGTTGCAAAAATGGCAAAGCCAATAATAATAAAAAAAGAGACATAAAATAAGTACAAGCAACATTTTCTGTAGGTTAAGCACCTCCTTTCACAGACTCTTTTTTGAAAAAACAAAACAAAAACAAACTTTTCAAGCCCTACTTTGTAACCTTCTCGTGGAAAGTGCCTCGGTGTCACATTAAAACACAAAGTAAATGTGGTATGAAGTGAGTATCTTTGACTCACCCTGGACATTGAGCACTCTTTCCACACTGACTTCTGGCATTCTTTTTTTGCGGAGTTCGGCGCGGATTCGGAAGACCTGGTCAGCGTAGGGAGAGACCACACCGATGCTCCCCTCGTCCAGCTTCCCCCAGGCCACTGGCCATTTTTTCCTCATCTCCTCCACCCGCTCCACTATCTCAAACACCTGCACGGGCACAACACATCATTCAGACAACACTAGAATACATCTAATACTGAAAGAAAGACCTACAATGACTCAATCTGAAATTTGGCCTGTTCACACCATGTCCAAGTTGACTAAACACAAATTTCAAAATCATAAAAAACAATTTCTTCCCAAATTTACAAAGAGTCAGATGCATACGTGCAGTATGGCAAAAGCTTAAACTGTCTCAATACACCAGTTCCAATCTGATCTTGGAAAGATATTCAAAACTCTTGGAAGCATTTAGCACTTAGTATAAACTAAACTAGATATCCATGAGCAGAACTGTATAATCGGCTTTGTCTTCTATGTTATATCTGTGAAATAATCAATACTTCTGGATGGACAGTTGTTCTGATTATATACACATTTTCTACACAGCCAGTCACAAACTGTCACTAATGCGCCATTACAGTATGTGAATAGAGATTTTTCCCCCTGCTGATATTATTAACTATTTCTATAACTATTTCAGAATTTTCGGTTCCTAAACATCATGTAAAAACAAAATGAACAGTGGTTGGTCGCATTACATATCATTCAGAGTATGAGTGGACAATTTTTCATCCAGAACAAGTTGCAAAGTGGACCAGACTTAAAGAAACAGTTCACCTAAAAAGGAATATTTTTTGTATAATTTACTCACCCTCGCATTTTTCCAATCCAGTGTGACTTTTCTGATTTTGTGGAACACAAAAGCAGAAATTATAATGAATACTCTGGTCCTTCTTAAAAGCTTAAAAAAGCACCAAAAAGTGCCATAAAAGTAGTCCATGCAGCTTGTTTTAGCGCTAAACAATGCAAGTTCTCTCATGCACTCAAACGAAAAGATTTACACTGTCAAATCACTAAAATTTCATGTTTCTCACCAAAATCTACAGTATGCCTTCAAAAGACTTATGGAATATGATGGATAAGTTGCATGGACAACTTTTGAGATACTTTTGGGTGCTTTTTTAAGAATTACAGTGAGACACTTTCAACGGCCATTGTATTAAAAAGGCAGAGCAAGATTTATTACAATTTTGCCTTTAGTGTTCCTCAGAAATAAATCCATGGGTTTGGAATGACATGAGGGTGACTATTCCTTTAATGCCGATAGTCATAAATCTGGCTAGGCAAATCTACACACTAAAATGTAAGGAATCCCAACATAACAAATGTTCATGTTGTTGTCAATGGTTATGTTGGGGTTACCTCAGCGTTGTTGTAGTAAGCAGTGCTGTTCTTCTCCTGCACGTCCTCTCCTCGTGCGGTGAAGAAGGTGAGAGGGTAGAAGTCCTTATGGGGCGGCTGCTTCCCGCTGGCCATCAGTTTACCCTCATAGAAGAGCTCAGATGTGTAGCTGCAAAACACAGTTAGCACTCACTGCTTTAATAAGGGCATTCCGCAACCTCGTTGACATAGAAAACCTAACCGTAACTCAATATCAAAGGCAATCTAACCTAAAACGAATTCAAATCTGGTTTATCACATCTCATCTGGTTAGAACACTGTGCTAAGTTCTACTGACAGCATTTGAAGCATAATGTTGATTATAGAGTTCGATCGATAGTAGATTTAGCGGATACCAATAACTAAGGTGGTGGAAAAGGCCGATAACCGATTTATCGGAAATAGTTTTTAAAATTGATTTATAGAATGTTAAAACATTTTCTTAGTCTTTATTTCCTAAGATGGGCACAGACATATACTATGATGGCACAGACATAAAGACTAAGAGTCTAAAAGTACTAAAATCCCAGTTGCAGTTTAATGTGCAACCAAAATCCCAATACTAACCAGATGAAGTCAAAATTATTTTCTGTGGTAATTGACATGATGCCACAAATGCTGTCGAGCTTAACTCAAACAAACACTTCCTGCATCCATTTCACAGCATTCTACTTCGTTTGAATTGGATATTACTCAATCAAACTTTCCGCAGGACAGTATATGTAGATTTTATGCAAAATGATTCGATAAAACAGATGCTAATGTAAATTTTGCCGCTGAAGCCACTCGTATCCATTTTAATTAACATTTTGACACCAGAGCACTTCAATCAAGGACAGTTTAGCAATTTTTCTGACTTCTGAAGAGTTCAAAGCACTGGGAGGTATCGAGAAAGGAGGGGTGAGCTTAGAGAAAATGTCAGAATGCATCCCACTCAATTTACAAAGCCTCAGTGCTGGAGTAAAAACTGGACCTACAGCTTATACAGGTGTTTAATCTTTGTTCTGTTTTGTCAGCTCTTAATCCCAAAACACACAACTGGGAGTCCACAGAGGGAACAAATGTGTTACAGTTGCCATTGACAGTATTGAACGAGTGTGTGTGTGTGTGTGTGTGTGTGTCACTATTCTCTGTACAGTATGTGGTGCCTATTCTTTCTCTGTGAAAAATACAAACCAAAACCCCCCCTCATATTTAGTTAAACTTACACAAAATAACATGTATATTTGAACAAAAGTTTGGACACACTTGGGGAAATTTATGTTTCTTATGATCTTTGATCGTCCAACCTGTGCTGTAATGAATAATGCCTTAAATTATTGCTCAAAGTAATCGTATGGCTTCAGAAGACTTGGAATACAGTGCACGAGTCATATCGATTACTTCCGAGAGTTCGCCTTTTCCCGATCATACACAGGCAATTATTTTAATAAAAATTAATTAAAGATAATCATACAGTGTTTTTAAAATGAATGTGATATAACTGAAAGGGGATGTGCGTTTTCTTAAGTATACGTTCTGGAAAGCCCATCGGCTTTCTCCAACGACTCGAGCCATTGCCCTTGCTCACCTTCGTTGCATGCTTTCAGTTCGGGGCGTGGGTCAGGAGGACGGTTCTGTTAGCAGCATCATGTTTACCAGCTCCCATCCTGGACACGTGTCACTGTGCACGCTCAGGTAGGGCCGCACTCGACATTTCACAGCAACAGTGAACGAGCCACCATTAACTTCTGATATGCTTCGCATCCGTTTCTTATGCGTGGGATTCGCAGATCTAATAATATCACGTAAACTGCTCATACCGTCGTCCAATGACAGGCCGTCTTACATCCTCTTCGACTGGCACATGGGAGAGGAGGTGTGTCTTATAACTGAGTCGAAAGTTCATTGGTTTCTCCCACGAGTCAACAGTCCAATGGCATTTTTTTTTTTAAAGTCGATTCTCAATTGGAGAAAGAAAAGAAAAAAGCAAAAGGAAAAAGAAAAGCCATTGGCAAATGGATGAGGAAAAGCAATTGCCAAATACCTTTTAAAAATGCAATTTAAAAGGTGCTTTTAAAGCGCATTTAAAAGACTCATTAATGTACTCATTTATTGTTAAATATAATGACATTTTTAAACATGAATTAAATAAACATTTAAATGTGTCTTTATTTGTCCATTTATAAATTGACTTGTTTATTTAAGTTTATATTTTCAAAATAATAGATTGATCATTTATTCCTTCATTCTTTTTTAATTGGCACTCCTGGGCTTCAGCAGGTATTGATTGACAAATGGAAAAAGGAAAAGTCAAACAATAAAGAAAAGCAATTGGTATATGGACGAAGAAAAGCAACTGGCAAATGCTTTTTAAAAAGCAATTTAAAAGGTGCATTTAAAATTGACTTAATGTGCTGTTTTATTGCTAAATATAAGTACATTTTAAAACATTAATTAAATAAATATGTAAATGTGTCTATTTATTTGTCCATTTATAAATTGGTTTATTTATTCAAATTTTTATTTTCAAATTAATAGACTGATAATTTATTCCTTTATTCTTTTTTAAATAAACTTTTCCAATTTGTTTCTTTTGTGATCCACAGAACAAAGTAAGTCATACTGTTCTGGAGTGACACAATTTTTATTTTTGGATGAATCATCCCTTTAATTTCTAATGAAACATAAAACATTTTAAATATTGGTGTTACTTTCATCCTGTTACGCAACTTGCCACTATAGTTTGTGTCATACATGATATAATCAGAACGTCACAGTTTACAGTCAACCAATGGTGACAATAAACATCCT
Organism: Myxocyprinus asiaticus; assembly: GCF_019703515.2. NCBI lineage: Eukaryota > Metazoa > Chordata > Actinopteri > Cypriniformes > Catostomidae > Myxocyprinus > Myxocyprinus asiaticus. Next base: position 9,146,475 of record NC_059356.1, on the reverse strand, counting down.
TCTCCTGACACAAATGTAAAAAATCAGATTCTTTTTGAGAAAAGGCACCACATACGAAGAACACAAGTAGAGAGAACAAGACAGGTTTTCATATGTGTAACTGCATCCGTGTTAGCACAGGCCTAATGTTGAGTGTGTTTGTATGCGTGTCTCTCCTCAGGAAGAGTGTGTGTAAAAAGTTCACACCTACTTGATGATCGCCTCATGTGAGCGGTAGTTTTCACACAGCAGGATCCTGCAGGGGTATTCAGATGGGTAATGCTCGTACAGACGGTCCAGCAGAGACACGTGCAGGTTCCTCTCTCGCGCAAACTCACTGTACACAAACGGACTCAGCTGCAGGAGACAGGAAACACGGCAGGGTTCGCATGCGTTAAATTAGCAGCAGTAAAGCAATTAAACAGACCATTCACTTTATAGCTGATGTGTGTTTTTTTTCGATGTTGAAATACTTAGCTTAAAATGCAAATGATATAGTCATGGAACTCGACATGCTGCAAGCTGATAGGTCCTTTGAAAATGTAATCTGTTAGCCAATCAACTTGTCTAACATTTAAATCGCAGGTAAGCCGGTTTCAGTGCAGTGCGCTACAGGTTCTCTCATTGAAACCCTCCTCCTCCCCAGCACCAAATGTCTAGATCTGCTTCAGGAAGATTGTATGCATGTTTAATTGTGCAGCAGCATAAGCAACATAAGCAGATCTAGTCCATCAAGACCAAACCTAGCAACTTGTCATATCCATTATAACACTTTGAATTTATTCTGAGAGGTGTCATGACTAAACTATAAGAAAGCTAACTGCAGGTTTGTTTCCCTGAAAAGTGTAACACTGTGGCGTTAACAAAATATTCCTCTGCTTGTTTGAACATCCTGTCCATTTCATCACACAAATGAGTACCTTACCAACAAACCTTAACACATTTAACACTACAGCCAAGGTTAAAATTTTTACACATAACACCAGAGAAAAGAAAATGCAGTCTGAAGTGACAAATTTACAGATAATCAGAACATAAAAAACAGAACATCAAAACTGAGATCAGCCAAGTCTGTGTATTTATCGGCTCTTACAAACAAGAACCATCACAATCCTAGAACACTTTTTAATACAATTAATGCTGTGTTAAATCCAGCTGTTTGCATTTATCCTACAGAGTCGATAGCTATGTGTGAATGTTTATGCCAGTTTTTTATCAATAAGGTAACCGAAATTAGGCAGAATATTCACCCTGTTGTTTATGATCCTGCTGTCCCGTCAAACTATACTGGTGTTTTTAGCCAGTGTACAACTATTTCTCTTTCTTTCTTGCATGATGTTGTAAACCAACTAAAGCCCACTGGTTCTTCCTTAGATGTTATTCCCCCGCGGTTACTTAAGTGTTTGATGTAGTTGGTCCTACTCTTTTAAATTTGATTCATAAGTGCCTTGAATCAGGAGATGTCCCTGACTATTTGAAGCATGCCTCGGTACAACCCAGACTTAAAAAGGCCTAATCTTGATTCCTCAGTTCTATAAAATTTTAGACCCATTTCTAACCTCTCTTTTTTATCTAAAAATACTGGAGATAGTAGTTCTCAACCAACTTCAGGGATTCTTGGTTGAAAACAAGATTCTTGATACGTTTCAATCGGGTTTTAGGAAATCTCATTCTACTGAGACAGCTCTCTTAAAAGTTTTAAATGATGTTTTATTAGCCACCAACTCCGGAGATTCTGTAGCGCTAGTACTTTTAGATCTGAGTGCTGCTTTTGACACGGTGGACCGCAATGTTCTTTTGTCTCGCCTAGAACAGGTTGTGGGCATAAGGGGTTCAGCCTTAATTTGGTTTCAATCATACCTTACAAACAGGAGTTTTTCAGTCAATATAGGCCAATTTCACTCTGATGCTGTTCCTTTGACTTGCGGTGTCCCCCAAGGTTCTATTCTAGCTCCCACACTGTTCTCTCTCTATATGCTGCCACTTGGTTCTATTTTTAAGTAATATGGTATATCTTACCACTGTTACGCAGATGACACACAAATTTATTTTCCTCTGAATCACAAGATCGGTTTAGACCCTGTGGTTGCTTGCCTTGTGGATGTTAAAGCATGGATGTCTTTACCTTTTTTTTTTTTTTTACAAGTCTAAAACAGAGATTGTTGTATTTACCCCTTCTGATGCCAAGAGTATAGCCAATTTAAATTTTGATGTCTTAACACCCTATGTTAAGCCATATGCGAAAAATCTGGGAGTACTTTTGGACAGTGCACTAAAACTGGATAAACAAGTTAATCAGGTTGTAAAACCTAGTTTTTATCAACTGCGAGCCTTGGCGAAAATGAAGTCTTTTCTCTCTTTTGAGAACTTTAAAAGGGTGATCCATGCTTTTATTTCCACTAGGCTTGATTACTGTAACTCTCTGTACCTGGGGATTAGCCATTCTTCTTTGGCTCGCCTTCAGATGGTTCAAAATGCGGCTGCTAGAGTTTTAACAGGGGCTGAAAGCGTGAGCATATTACCCCTATTCTACGGTCTTTACACTGGCTACCTGTTCGCTATAGAATTGATTTTATTGGTTCTTATTGGTTTTTAGGTCTCAAAACAGTTTAGCACCCTCATACCTCTCCGACCTGCTTATAGATTACCACCCAGTGAAAGCTCTTAGGTCTGTCGATCAAAGCCTTTTAGTTGTTCCAAAATCTAGGTTAAAGTCTAGGGGTGATCAGGCATTCGCCGTAGCCGCTCCCAAACTTTGGAACAGCCTACCAATTCAAATTAGAACTGCCCCCACACTACCCATTTTTAAATCTAAGATAAAAACATTTCTATTTGATCTGGCCTACAATTTGTGATGTGATGCTTTACTATATATACTCTGTTTTTGTGTCATGTGTGACTTTGTGCCTGTCTGATTGTATTTGTTGGTCATTTATGTTTTATTGTACAGCACATTGGTCAACGGTAGTTGTTTTTAATAGTGCTTTATAAATAATACATTGATTGATTGATTTGAAAACTGGGAACTAAGACTGTCAACATGTTGCATTACAAAAAGAAAGTCTTTCAGGTTTGGAACAAAATGACAGCGAGTAAATTATCTTATTTACACATTTCCTTTTTGGATGAACGATTACTGACCAAAATTGAGGATTTTCAAATACTGTATTTTAGAGGAATAATCATGGTTCAATACAAGTTAAGCTCAATCGACAGCATTTGTGGCAAATTATTGATTACTACAAAAGTTTATTTTGACTCGTTCCTCCTTTTCTTTAAAAAAAGCAAAAATCAAGGTTACAGTGAGGCACTTACAATGGAAGTGAATGGGGCCAATTTTTGAACGTTAAAATACTCATTGTTTCAAAAGTATAGACACAAGACAAACAATATGCATGTTAACATGATTTTAGTGAGATAAAATCACTTACTATCCTTTTCTGTGTAAAATTATAGCCAATTTTACAACCTCGTTACCATTACGATTTAATGTCAACAAACCCCGAAACCCTAAAACGACAGTAAACAATACAATTTAAACAACTTTAAGGCTCAAACAATACATGTGTTTTAACAGCAGTATTAATGCAAGTGCTTTTATAAATTATAAGCTTTACATTTCAGTGTTTAAACCCTCCAAAGATTGGCCCCCATTCACTTCCATTGTAAGTGCCTCACTGTAACCTTGATTTTTATTTTTTTAAAGAAAAGGAGGGACGAGTCGAAATACATTTTTGTCATAATTAACATAATGCCACAAATGCTGTCGATTGAGCTCAACTTGTATTGAACAAGGAATATTCTTTTAAGAGAATTTTGAGAAAATATGGTGCAAAATAAATGCTAATTCAATTTCAGCAATTTTGTTTCGGCCTTGAAAAACCCTTCAGAAAATTTACTCTGAACGAGTCAACTCTTAGGATAAAAAGTATCTAGTAATCCAGATCCAAAAGCTTAAATAAATTAAAAAAGACATTAGTCGTGTCCCAAATGACTATGCACTTACAAAATATACTATGCAATCAAGCAGTGTATTATATGAATATCTAAACAGTAGTATCGTCCCAAATGAAACACTTAAAGTTTGTTTTTTTACTACAAGGAAGCATTAGCTGTTTAACAGCTGATGGATGTGACGTTTCAAACACATGTGATGTGTTGCTGTTAGCTTTAGCACGTTAGCCAACCTCAGTTCAATACTTATATCTCAAACAATGTACATATTCACACTGCATGATTGTAAAACATTCAACTTATATTTGTAAGGTGCTATCTTCACTGAAGTTTCGCTAGTTGCTAAATTCTCTATTAATTGGAAATGTTTTATCAGACCAGCATTGCGGCCAGGTAACTCTGCACCTTCCGTTACATTCATCAAGCTGTGAGCGTTGAGCGCATGAAGTATCCAAAATTCCACACTCTGTTTTGACGGTTAAAGAAGTGAATCATCCAGGTACTCGTAGTACACTTCTTTTTGTAACCTTTTTTAAATGTTAACATACTACTCGCACTACTGACACTACAAAAATGATGTAGAATAGAGCAGAAGTGTGTTGTTTGAGACACCTATTTACTGTAACTGGTGTAAACCAGTGATTAAAAGCTTGGTCCTGATTATATTTACTTGATGGAAAGCTTTGAAATGAATTTTTTTGTGTACTACTTTTGGTCACAGGCAAATTTTGCAACTTCACAGAGTAAATCAACAACCGTGAACCTCTGATCTCAATCCTCATCTTTTATTTATAATTTATATAAACTTTCAGATTTGGTGTGCAAAATCCCTGATGCAATGCACCCAGTGAACACTAAACTTGTGCTACACCAAAAAAAAAAAAAAGTTTTTTAATTAATACATATAAGCTAGTTGAGAACAGGCTTTTGAAACATTTGATGGCAGGGAAAGTTTTGGAAAGTGATCCCATCATGGAGCTTTAATTTTTCTTTAGGAAAATTTCAAACAAACTTCTCTCTCAGCATGAATACATTAAAATAGCCCACAATAGAGATTGAAAGATGCAAGCTTTACTTTGAAGGAACGGTTAACTCAACTGAAATTTGAGAGAATAGTTTATGTTTGCGCACATTCAAACTTTGTGCTGCAAGGTGATTTATGCCAGGTTTGACGTCAATGACACCAAACGCCATTGGCTCCCATGTCTCGTATACAAACATGATGCACCAAGTTTGAATAAGTGGTAGTGTGAATACGATTTTAAAGTTTTGGTTATGATTTTCAGCAAAAGCTATCACATGACTTCAGAAATACTTTTTTATGGACTACTTTTATGGAGATTTAGTGAAAATCACCTGACATCTCATTTTGTGTTTCATGGACAAAAGAAGTCAGACATTTGGTTGAATAAATGACAGAATTCACATTTTTGGGTAAACTATCCCTTAAACTTTGTTGCATTTTTGGGCAGCCGCCTGCAATTTTTCACACACAAATTTAAACGCTCACCATTCACACACACTGTGGACTAAATGCAAAAAAATAAAATCACATTTTTTCAGTAACACCCCCAAAAGACTCATATTATTCATAATTAATATTGGATGGGTTTATAATCTTATGATAAACAAATTTTATTATTATTATTTTTCTTTTTTTGTTATTGTCCCAAATTTGTAAGCATGTAATTCTGGCTCTGTTTACTCTATCTCACTTTGAAAAGTCTTATTGTGTTGCACTAGATGGCAGCAAGTACTAAAAAAAATATTTTTTTCTCCATCACAATATTCAGATCTGAAATGTAGGTGGCGCTCTAAAGCATTTTAGCCCTCACAGATTTGCTCATCCATAGACATTCGATCTAATTTTCAGTTTATGAAAATCATTTCATTGAATATCTCGGCCTCTGAGTGGACTAGAAGCTCAATCATTTGAAAGCTGAGATCCTCATCTTTGCGACAGTGTGTAACATTTTATCATCAATAGTTGAAAACGTATTTTTATGATGATTTGTTTAGCAAGGTATTGTAAGAGGCGCACAGAAGACAGACCCGTTCTCAAATTACCTTCACACATTCAGCAAAAATAGTGACAATACACGCAAGAACAAATGTGCGCAATGTCTTCACCTCTGCCTTTTCTCCTGCCTTGTTTAAACTTTCAGCAGGCACCGCATCACGAACTGCACAAAGCATGTAGCAGTGTCAGCGGCACTTATGTAAACAAAGACGTCTCAAGCACGCCAGTTTCAAATGGGGGAAACGATGAATTAACACTAATATTTCGGTCAGTCCCTCACACAACACTATCAATACAGGCAAGATATGCACAGAAGTTTTTGTTGTTTCAAAGGGGGGCGTGACCAAATAAACTTGAGAACCACTGCCCTAACCCAAAAATTGTTAAAGCTGAAGTGTGTAACTATTTGGTGTTAAAATACTTTCTCTTATCCCAGCTAAAAACTGAAAATAAAGGAATTTTTATAGAGCCACAGAGACAGAGTTTAGAACGACCTGTTCATACCAACACAATAACATTGACTCAACCAATGGTGTGACCATTGTGACCAATGGGGCCACCAACTTGAGGGTGGGACTATCTTGTTTGTTCGATCAACAGCAGAAGGTGGTGTATTCAGAAAGCTGCTAGAAAGCAAATGTTTATTTTTGCAATTCCGTTCGGTGGCACAGAAATTACACACTTCAGCTTTAAATTATGTTATGAGACTCCCTTACATGAAAAATTACTTCTTGATTTTACCCATCAAAATTGGATTGGATTGGGAAAAGCGGGCTATGATTTGATTGGTTAATATAATTTTTCCGGCCCATGTGACAATGGCTGTCAGCAGAGAAGTAATTTCAGGAGTTGGAGTTATTATACATACTGTAAAAAACAAAATGCGCTCTGATGAATCATGCACAATAACACCAAGAACATGCATTAAGAAAATAAATACTGTAGGGTCAATTTTGATTTCATGGTGACTTTAAAACAGGAAGCCAAAGAATTATAGTAGTTAAAAAAATTGATCGAATAATGACTGACTGTTTCCCATGATGCTGTTCTCACTCATGACATCATCATTCAGGTACCTGCATGTGATCTCCTGCCAGGACGACGCGAGTGCCCTTAGTGGCCAACGCCAGAGGCATGATGGTCTCGCACTCCATGGCTTGAGCTGCCTCGTCCAACAGGATGTGTGTGAAGATCCCTTTACGAACACACACACACACAAATGAAATATTCATTACATGAAGCTTCACAGGATGAGCCATTAATAATAGATAACACTCAAATACACAAACATACACACAGCAACCATTAACACAAAAGTGTCTGCCATTAGGTCCCGTAGAGGAGCTTCTTAATCTGCACATGTAGATGTTAGCAGATGCAAGTCTGATCTGCAGGTGTGTGTGTGTGTGTGTGTGAATGACAGATAACTCACTGACATGTCAATAAACACAAAACATTAAGACACGCCTTCTAGCACACATGCGATTAGGGCTAATGTACTGAATGTTTTCAATGCTCAATATTATTTTTGGCGATATAAAATAATTGTGCAGCATTGTGACTATCACAAAGATTTTTATGTGCTTTTTATTTGGTCATTAAAGGGACAGTTCACGCAAAGATGAAAAATGTCTCATCATTTACTCACCCTCATGCCATCCCAGATGTGTATGACTTTCTTTCTTCTGCAGAACACAAATGAAGATTTTTAGGAAAATGTCTCAGCTCTGTAGGTCCATACAATGCAAGTGAATGGTGACCAGAACATTGAAGCTCCAAAAAGCACATAAAGGCAGCATAAAAGTAATCCATGAGACTCCAGTGGATAAAGCGATATGATAGTTGTGGGTGAGAAACACTTTTTTACTATAAATCTCCACTTTCCCTTACACATTCTTTTTTTGTTTTTGCCGATTCACATTCTTTATGCATATCGCCAGTTACTGGGCAGGGAGGAGAATTTATAGTAAAAAAGGAGATAAATACAGATCTGTTTCTCACCCACACCTATCATATCACTTCTGAAGGCATGGATTTAACCACGGAAGTTCTGGTAACTATTCACCTGCATTGTATGGACCTTCAGAGGTGAAATATTCTTCTAAAAATCTTTGTTTGCATTCAGCAGAAGTCAGTCAGTCATACACATCTGGGATATCATGAGGGTGAATAAATGAGAGAATTTTCATTTTTGGGTGAACTATCCCTTTAAGTTTCCTAAAAACTCTGTCACTGGACCAATTTTGCAAATATTTTCAAATGTTTATTAATGTATTTTAGAGTAAATATTGTGTAAAATAAGTGTTTGATGTTGTATAATATTGTGTACATATCATTTACTATAATTACAGTATATTATATTATATAAACATCAGCATTTAATTCACCATCAGCCACCATGTTCTTTAGATATTGTATTGGCAATAAAAAAAAAAAAAAACATTTCGTTCGACCATGATTAGCATGCATCTTCAACAAAAAAATCTTCATTGAAGTCTATGTGTGATATTTTACATGCTTTAAAATGTTTAGAAAATATATGAAGATAAATATTGCCATTTAATATGGTGTACGTCTAGTGCAGTAAACATGCCTTGATTGTTTCAACTAGTTTTTACTGTATTTTACTACTTGCATCAAACATTTTTAATCTAACTGGTATTAATGACTGTTCTGGTTGAAATTACCATTTCAGAGCACATACAACCACATCAAGATAAATATTGAGCATTGTCAAAGGCTGAAAAATTGAAATAATTGGTTTTATATCAGTCCCGCATGTGATCACACCAAACTTGTCCTCCCTTCTCCAAACACACAAACAAACATGACCTAAAGGAATATAAACACAAAAGGTTTTTGTCATGGGAGGGAATAAACTTCTGCCTCCCAAAGCCCCAAGACAAAAATCACTGTACTTTAAGAATGAGGGAGAAACAAATGAATAGAGACGGCAGCACTGGGTGTTAATGATGACGAGTGTGTTAGACAGGCGAATCGTGTCTCTTAGCAACAGATGATCCTGCACACAGACACACTGGATGAGGAAATTAGTCTCTCCTAATAAACTGCTGCAGATCGCTCTAGCAGGAGGAGTTTAATGCTGCCACTTCCAGCTGTGACGTGCTACTCTTATGTCTTTCTGTTTTAATAAGATGTGTGTAGTTATGAAAACCAGTTGCAAGTCTCTTCTTTAGCATGTTCTGTATTGAGACAAAACGATAATCGGTTTGACCTTTATATTTCAGGTCAAAGGAAAAAGGCTGCTCTGGAAAAAGATGGTGTGGTTGTTTCAAGGAGCACAATAAGACGATACTTGAACAAAAATGAGCTGCATGGTCGAGTTGCCAGAAAGAAGCCAATGCCACAAAAAAGCCCAGTTACAATATGCCGACAACACCTTGACACGCCTCACAGCTTCTGGCACACTGTCATTTGGAGTGACGAGACCAAAATAGAGGTTTATGGTCACAACCATAAGCGCTATGTTTGGAGAGGGGTCAACAAGTATTGTGCTCCTTGAAACAACCACACCATCTTTTTCCAGAGCAGTCTGTATTTCTCCTGAGGTTGCCTGTGGGTTTTTCTTTGTATCCCGAACAATTCTTTCTTGGTCTACCTGACCTTGGCTTGGTATCAAGAGATCCCTGAATTTTCCACTTCTTAAGTGATTGAACAGTACTGAGTTTCAAGGCTTTGGATATCTTTTTATACCCTTTTCCATCTTTATAAAGTTCCATTACCTTGTTATGCAGGTCTTTTGACAGTTCTTTTCTGCTCCCCATGGCTCAGTATCTAGCCTGTTCAGTGCATCCATGTGAGAGTTAACAAACTCATTGACTATTTATACACAGACACTAAAAAATTAAATTAATGTGGGAAATTAACCTTTAATTGCCATTTAAACCTGTGTGTGTCACCTTGTGTGTCTGTAACAAGGCCAAACATTCAAGGGTATGTAAACTTTTGATCAGGGCCATTTGGGTGATTTCTGTTATCATTATGATTTAAAAATGAGCCAAACAACTATGTGATGATAAATGGCTTCATATGATCACTACCCTTAAATAAAGGCATGATCAGTCATATTTTCAAAATCAATGCCAAAATTTCACAATTTCTGCCAGGTTATGCAAACTTTTGAGCACAACTGTATGTCTATATAGATATAGATTAAGACAGAGTAAGACTGCTATGATAGTAGGCTATTCTGAACTGAGCCAGACTGATTCAAGAATGAATTCAATTTGTGAACCAGTTTCAACAATTGAAAAAAACAAAAACAAAAAAAAACAAAACAAAACAAAAAAAACACACAGACATACATACATGTATGTATGTCTGTGTATATACTATATATATATATATATATATACACACACACACACATCTATTACACACACACACACACACACACAGTGGTGTGAAAAAGTGTTTGCCCCCTTCCTGATTTCTTATTTTTTTGCATGTTTGTCACACTTAAATGTTTCATATCATCAAACAAGTTTAAATATTAGTCAAAGATAACACAAGTAAACACAAAATGCAGTTTTTAAATGAAGGCTGTTATTATTAAGGGAAAACAAAATCCAAACCTACATGGCCGTGTGTGAAAAAGTGTTTGCCCCACCTGTTAAAACATAACTTAACTGTGGTTTATCACACCCGAGTTCAATTTCTCTAGCCACACCCAGGCCTGATTACTGCCACACCTGTTCTCAATCAAGAAATCACTTAAATAGGACCTGCCTGACAAAGTGAAGTAGACCAAAAGATCTTCAAAAGCTAGACATCATGCCGAGATCCAAAGAAATTCAGGAACAAATGAGAAATAAAGTAATTGAGATCTATCAGTCTGGAAAAGGTTATAAAGCTATTTCTAAAGCTTTGGGACTCCAGAGAACCACAGTGAGAGCCATTATCCACAAATGGCGAAAACATGGAACAGTGGTGAACCTTCCCAGGAGTGGCCGGCCGACCAAAATGACCCCAAGAGCGCAGCGACGACTCATCCAGGAAGTCACAAAAGACCCCACAACAACATCCAAAGAACTGCAGGCCTCACTTGCCTCAGTTAAGGTCAGTGTTCATGACTCCACCATAAGAAAGACTGGGCAAAAATGGCCTGCATGGCAGAGTTCCAAGACGAAAACCACTGCTGAGCAAAAAGAACATTAAGGCTCGTCTCATTCAATGACAGTGTTCAGCTTTTGCTGAAAATCATAACCAAAACTTTAAATGATCCCCAAGACTTTTGGGAAAATACTCTGTGGACTGACGAGACAAAAGTTGAACTTTTTGGAAGGTGTGTGTCCCATTATATCTGGCGTAAAAGTAACACCGCATTTCAGAAAAAGAACATCATACCAGCAGTAAAATATGGTGGTGGTAGTGTGATGGTCTGGGGCTGTTTTGCTGCTTCAGGACCTGGAAGACTTGCTGTGATAAATGGAACCATGAATTCTGCTGTCTACCAAAAAATCCTGAAGGAGAATGTCCGGCCATCTGTTCGTGACCTCAAGCTGAAGCGAACTTGGGTTCTGAAGCAGGACAATGATCCAAAACACACCAGCAACTCCACCTCTGAATGGCTGAAGGAAAACAAAATGAAGACTTTGGAGTGGCCTAGTCAAAATCCTGATCTGAATCCTATTGAGATGCTGTGGCATGACCTTAAAAAGGCAGTTCATGCTCGAAAACCCTCCAATGTGGCTGAATTACAACAATTCTGCCAAGATGAGTGGGCCAAAATTCCTCCACAGCGCTGTAAAAGACTCATTGCAAGTTATCGCAAACGCTTGATTGCAGTTGTTGCTGCTAAGGGTGGGCCAACCAGTTATTAGGTTTAGGGGGTAATCACTTTTTCACACAGGGCCATGTAGGTTTGGATTTTGTTTTCCCTTAATAATAACAACCTTCATTTAAAAACTGCATTTTGTGTTTACTTGTGTTATCTTTGACTAATATTTAAACTTGTTCGATGATCTGAAACATTTAAGTGTGACAAACATGTAAAAAAATAAGAAATCAAACACTTTTTCACACCACTGTGTATATATATGTGTGTGTGTGTGTGTGTGTGTGTGTGTGTGTATATTACACACACACACACACACACACACACACACATATATATATATATATATATAAAAAAATGCGCTCGTGCACACACACATATACACACACACACAATTTTTTTTTAATGACATTTCCTGGCATAAAAACTAAATATTTAAATTAAACAACAATAAAAAATAAAAAAAAATCGGTTAAGTGACAAATTATATTGTTTGACTTCATAGGATGTATTTGTGCTCACCTGGCTCCATGTCAAGCTGGCAGAGGTACTGGGACGTGCTGAGTGTGACTACAACCACACGGTGGCGCTCGACGTCCTGTCGTGTAGGCATCTGAAAGGTGAAGTAAGCTCCAGAGATCAGACAGTACTGCTGCACCACTGGATGCACCGTTTTCACCCAGCGCTTTCTGAAGTAAACCCTGAACGAACACACAAACATGTTACACACAACATGAAATAGCATTGACAACACATTTAACGTCCGTAATTGGACACATTTCCCAATGAAACAATATTGAGGGGAAAGTTTGTTTGTTTTTAACGCCATGCCATGGCGAAATCCAAGTTATTCAGTGGAAAGTAAAGAAGGGAAGGAGCTGACTTTAGTACTAAAATGCAGTACAAGACCACAAAAAAAAAGTGTTATTGCAGAGGTGGAGAAAGTTATTACATTGTGATAAAAGATTAGAATGAAAACCTTTTTTTTTTTCATTAAAATAATGTATACCAATGAATCATGCACAACCGGAAATGTAGATTTTTGAAGGCTAAAGTGTATGGGACAAGATGGATGAGACTTATGGGTGGTGTGCCAAAATAACCATGCAACTATGAGAACTACTGTGCATTTTAAAACAACCTTTTAAAATAATCCTTTCACAATGTCAAATGTTTCAAATCTTTCAAGCAAAAAACTGGGTAAAGATTGAGGTGTTTTTCTTTAGCCTTTTAAGACTGTCCAGAAACCGCTAGTTTACCTAAAAATGAAAACTTTTTTTTTTTTACTCAATCTCATGTTCGCAACCTGAAAGACTTACTATCTGCCTAACAATTCCTTTTGTTTTTCATGGATGAGTGTTAACCTCAGTCACCATTTACTTTCGTTGTATGGGATAAAAATGCAACAAAAGTGAATGGTGACTGAGGCTGTCAGTCCCTCACATTCTACTAAAAGTCTCCTTTGTGTTCCACAGAAACAACATCAGGGTGGGTAAATAATGACAGAAAATGTATTTTTGGCTGAACTGTACCCTTCAGTGTTTGTTACCTGAGAGGTCGTGCATGTGGATTGCCAGCCTCCACGTATGGATGAAGGTAATCTTTAATGTACAGATCTGCTGCACTGTTTGAATGGGTGCAAATCAGAACCCTGAAACAAACAGTAAATCAAAACAATCATCATCATCAATATTTTAGGTAGGGACAACAAAAAAAAGCTTTCTCTTCATCAATGTAACGTTGCATAAATCTGGATAAAAACTAATAAAATGTCTTAGAAAACTAAATTAAATTGTGTTTTAAATGACTTTTCTGAATGATTAAATGAATGTTCTGGGTTCAATACAATAAAAAATATTTAAGTTTTGTATCTTTATTTTTGTGAATTGTAACATTTATTATGTTGCAATGTCTTCCCTCATAGACTTCTGTTATAAGAGCATTACTGTAAATACTGCAATATGTCTCTGTTGTCCTGCATTGTGAAGTGTGTTTTTGCTCACCGTGTGTCAGGCTGTTTGAGGATGTGTTTGACTGCCTGGGCCAGTGTGAAGGTCTTGCCCGTGCCGTAGGGTCCTATGATGAGCACCGGAGGAAGGCTGATGGAGAGGGGGGTGGTGATGGCCAGAACAGCCTCCTTCTGCTTGGCATTCAGACGGGGATCCAGCTGCTCATCCCACTGCCTGTGGCACAGAGGAAGAACAACTTACAAACTACAAACACACAGCCATGCATTCCAAAACAGCTGTCACTTACAGTAACAGAGCCATCTGAGGATGTGAATGATCTTCACTGCTGCAGCAGTTCACTCTGTCATTTCACATTTTAGCTCAATGTAAGAGGGGTGATTCTTCAATTAAGATCACTTTTGCCTACATGTTTGAAGTTTCTTATATCAATATTCAAGTCACATGTCAATATTTTTGCTCTAAAGATTTGGTCGAGGCCTTGTTCAACATTCTAGTGGATCTAATGTGTGATGTAGATTTTTAATGTGTGCATGATGGTGAGGATGTGTGCTGGGAATTACGAGTATTGGTAATGACTAATGAAGGGAATGACTTTGTGGTAATAATGAGTGATGATAATGGCATGTGGTGGTAATGACGAGTGATGGTAATAACGAGTGATGACTTTTGATGGTAATGACATTTGATGGTAATGACGAGCGATGACTTTTGATTTCGTTGTTCAGCTTTATGAGAACAATATATGCACGAATTCTGATGACTGTAGGTGAAAATGGGGGTGCTATGGAGCCCCACTTACATGCCCATTTTCAAGTGGGCGCTACAGAGTCACCCCTGCAACTTTGCCCAGACCTAATGGCCGACGATTCTGATGTGTGTGCAAAATTTCAAGAGTTTCAACACATGTTCAGTACCCCAAAAGTACCGAAAACCTTGAAAAAAGAAATAATAATAATCCTTAGAAGAACAATAGGGTCTCCACCATTTCACTTTCAATGCTTGGGCCCTAATTAAATTCTCACAAATTGAACTTATAATTTAGGGAAAATAAATAGAGTCCCTCATTTAGGGTCTTGTGTGTGTGCTGGTACCTGTTGGGACTCCAGGGGATTGTGGGAGTGAGGCTGACATCTGGAAAAAGGATGCTATTATCTCTGATACGATCCAGAGCATAGTGCATCTCACACAGAGGAAGCCTGTTCAACTGAAACTGGAGCTCCACCTGCATCCAAACACACACACACACACACACACACACACACACACACTAAAGACTTAGTGTGACAGAGTAGACATAGTGTGTTTAAATAGCAGGAGTGTATTTACTTACCTGTTACACTCTTTTTCACCAATGCTTGCCACTTACTACAGTCAAAACTTCAAACTAATAATTTAATACACTTCACATGAAAAATAACATTGTCATCACTTACTTAAATCATTGCAAACCTGAATGACTTCCAAATCTATCATACAGTATGGCTTTAGGCAACTTTCACACAATTATAACAGAAGTTGTATGGACTACTTTTATGATACTTTATGGTGCTTTTTTGGTCATTTTTGGTCATTCCACAGTAAAAACCTAGTCATATTGGTTTCCAGTTTCCATTTTTGGGTGAACTATTCCCTTAGTAGTGAACAAGGGGACTTAAATTATGTTTTTGATTCCATATGCTGCTATGGGAACTTATCCATTATTCTTGTACCACACACGTGTTTAAAAACCCTTGTAATGTTGTGTGACAACATTACAATCATGTTAGGAAGCGTGTTAAATTATCGAAACCCTCAGCCCACACAGGGAATCCACAAGACTAAAGGATTCAAAACTATTTAGTGTTTCACAGAGTGTGTGTGTGTGAGACACTGGAGGGCACAATGATAAACAGGATCTGTTAGGCGGAGTAAAAGGGTAATTTAGGCCAAATCCTGCTTTTTGTAGGACAGCCTGCACAGTGACAGCGTCTCACCTATGACAAAGAAACCCTGGGGTTTCTGCTATTGCAATTCAATTTTACAATGGCAAATGGTGTACACTGCTTAATCCAATTCCCTTTCATATCTCTTTCACATCTCTCCATGACAAGATAACAGAGCCCTGTACACAATGGAAAACACCACATTGTTTAAATTAATGACATAAACCACCCAATGCTAATTATTCATTGGAACTAGTCAATGATTAGTTTTATAGTGTTAAATCTTATGGATCTGGAACAACTTTTGGGTGAACTTTGTTCTTCTGAGGACAACAAAAGGAGACATCAGAATGTTTGCTGCACTCTTACATTTAATGAATGCGGATGGTGACTGAGGCCATTGAGCTCCAAAAAGGAAAAAAAATGCAAGCATCAAAAAAATAGTCCATATGACTTGTACTTTATTCCAAGTCTTCTGAAGTCAAATGATAAATTTTGGTCTGTTTCTCATACAAAGCTAAGTAGATATTCACTAAAAATAATCTTCTACACTGAAGCTCTCAAATTTCATTTGCACTACTGCATTTTCAGACTAGCATGTCGAGTTCAGTAACAACACGAGAACCAATGGTGTTTCAAGTCAGTGATGTCAAATGTTGCGCAACATGTCTAGATGCGCCACATGTATATTTGACAAAACTTGACAACAGGGCTGCATCTAACGATTATTTTGATAATCGACTAATCTAACGATTATTAGAATGATTATTCAGGCGATTATTGCTACGATTAATCATTAGCTCTTAACCGACTATTCAGCTTGAACCTTGACTTAAAAGGTTGTAATAAATATGCTTACTAATAATAAAGAGGTCAAAATTATCTTTTAAAAAGACCTCTAAATGACATTTTTGAATTAAAGGAAAAAAAAAACTTTTTATTAAAAGGTGCAATATGTAACCATTTTCATGTAATATTCGCCTTTTTTTTGCCAATGTGTGAACGCTTGTAACGCAACTTCCCGGACTTCCTAGGTTGCCTATTAAAGCCTGTAGACTGATTTTCATTGAAGGGAGCAGGTCGCTTTTGCTGGGAAAATCCAAAGGATGTGACGTTTATGCGCGCTCCCCAGAGCCTTCTACTAAATCCCGTCTGGCTAAGCGGGAACATGATCATGGTCAAGCGAAAACTAGAGTGAACATCGGCAGGGCATTAAAATATTAATTAATAACTAAAGAAATAATTATAAATTATTTCTGATAGTAACACTGACCTAAACAACCAGTAAAGCCCTACATCTGTTTATACTAAAAGTTTAAGCAAATACGCTGGTTTCTTGATCGTAGTACAACATATGACATACAAAATATACAATAGAGCAACATAACAGTGCAACAGTAAACTGTCTGGTATAGTTCGGTAGTATGTACCTGTATGTGTGTATCAGTATGCTATGTTAGCTGATAAGTAGTTGTGTGCAATCATTAGAGCTTCATATCTCATCACATGTTACGTTAAATGAGATCAAACGACTGTTCCACAACGACAATTTTTGTCGACGTTGTCCATAATTTCAGCCTTACTTGACAACTGTTATAGTGCTTTTATGTCATTTCTGGAGCTCATTGGCCCCAGTCCCCATTGTGTAAAAAATACAACTTGGGCATTCAGCCATTTCATTGTGTATTCCACAGAAGAAAAAGTCATATGGGTTTGGAACTGCATTAGGGTGAGTGAATGATGACAAAAATTTTCCTTTTTTGGTTTAACTGATCCTTATACCTGTAGTTCCTGATCGGCCACCAGCCCTAGCTCCTCACAGCAGTCTTTACAGATCCGCAGGAAGATGTAGTCCTTGGTCTTTTCCTCTATAAGAGCCTCGTACACGCGCTCCTTAGCTCCGGCTGGCTGGTTCTGAACCATCCGCTCTTTAAAGAGAGGCAGCAGCAGAACAGAGTTGACCTTTGTCATGACCAGTCGGCCAGCCAGTGTGTCTTCTGACAGCGTCTCTGTCAGTTTGAAGCGTGCAAATAGCTGTCCGTTCTGAGCGTATTTGGCCCCACCAGAAATGCCAGTCAACATAAAGCTCGTCACCAGCTGCAGGTTCACCTTGATGTTGAATCTGGGAGGAAAAAAGATGAACAAGTGCGTTTATATTTGGGATTTCACATGTTGCTGAACTCCTTTCCAAAATGGCCAAAACACTTGACCAGAACCAGCGTACCATCTTCTAAATAATACTACAATTCTCTTTATATTCACTATACAGCACAACCTCTCATACCTTATTGACCCATTTATAACAAGCAGAGTGCTTTCTAAAGGTATTGCACTAAATTTTGTACTCTGTGATGCTAATTTTACTAATACATCAACAAAAATAACAATGACATAAAAATCCTGTTGTCTCAAAATATATAATACATACATACACACACAAATATATAAACTCAGCAAAGTGGGGGGGAGGGGGGGGGGGGGGGTCAAAATCAAAAGTAACAGTCAGTATCTGGTGTGGCCACCAGCTGCTTTAAGTACTGCAGTGCATCTCCTCCTCATGGACTGCACCAGATTTGCCAGTTCTTGCTGTGAGATGTTACCCCAATCTTCCACTTGCAAGTTCCTGGACATTTCTGGGGGGAATGACCCTAGCCCTCACCCTTTGATCAAACAGATCCCAGACGTGCTCAATGGGATTGAGATCTGGGCTCTTCGCTGGCCATGACAGAACACTGACATTCCTGTCTTGCAGGAAATCACGGACAAAACGAGCAGTATGGCTGGTGGCATTGTCATGCTGGAAGGTCATGTCAGGATGAGCCTGCAGGAAGGGTACCACATGAGGGAGGAGGATGCCTTCCCTGTAACACACAGCATTGAGATTGCCTGCAATGATAACAAGCTCAGTCCGATGATGCTGTGACACACCGCCCCAGACCATGGTGGACCTTCCACCTCCAAATCGATCCCACTCCAGAGTGCAGGCCTCAGTGTAACGCTCAATCCTTCGACGATAAACGCGAGTCCGACCATCAACCCTGGTGAGACAAAACCACGGCTAGTCAGTGAAGAGCACTTTTTGCCAGTCCTGTCTGGTCCAGCGAAGGTGGGATGGGCCCATAGGCGACGTTGTTGCCGGTGATGTCTGGTAAAGACCTGCCTTACAACAGGCCTACAAGCCCTCAGTCCAGCCCCTCTCAGCCTATTGAGGACAGTCTGAGCACTGATGGAGGGATTGTGCGTTCCTGGTGTAACTCGGGCAGTTGTTGTTGCCATCCTGTACCTGTCCCACAGGTGTGATATTCGGATGTACCAATCCTGTGCAGGTGTTGTTACATGTGGTCTGCCACTGCGAGGACGATCAGCTGTTCTTCCTGTATCCCTGTAGTGCTGTCTTAGGTGTCTCACAGTACCGACATTGCAATTTATTGACCTGGCCACATCTGCAGTCCTCATGCCTCAGTCAGTAGAAAGGTCTCTTTAGTGTCCTAAGGTTTTTATAACTGTGACCTTAATTGCCTACCATCTGAAAGCTGTTAGTGTCTTAAGAACCGTTCCACAGGTGCATGTTCATTAATTGTATATGGTTCATTGAACAAGCATGGAAAACATTGTTTAAACCCTTTACAATAAAGATCTGTAAAGTTAATTGGATTTTAATAAAATTATCTTTAAAAGTGTCCTGAAAAAGAGATGTTTCTTTTTTTGCTGAGTTTATATATATGCACATGCATACACACACACACACACACACACACACACACACACATTACATATATATGTACTGTATATATATATATATATATATATATATATATATATATATGTGTAAGTTTACATAAACATATATACATACAGGTATATTTTTAATTCTATCTTCAAACAGCAGCCACTTGCTTTTTCAAAGATCAACAATGACCTCTAGTGGTAAGGAATGGAACAGGAATTATTGTTAAAAATCATAAAAACGGATTTCAGAGCTCTGCTTTGTTGTTTGATGCTGGTAGCTTATTTTTATCCAAGTTTGCGGACCATGGTGTGTATATAGTGCAACAGCGCACCCAATCATTAAAAACCCTATGGAAAGAATGAATAGGATTTTTACTTCTGGAACCAGAATGTTGCACTGTATTTTTATTTTAAATACTTTTCTTGTGATAAATACACAGAGTTGACCCGGAATGACCCCAAACTATTCTGTTCATTGCTGTCTGCGCAACCTTTCACTGAGTCTGCTGAGCAATTACTTGAATTAACTACTACATTGTTGAATTCTGGTGTATTATTGTGGTATCATGGATCTCAGATTTATCTGCCCCTGAATGCCATATCAAAACAGGCTACAGGCTGTGTCCAGTTTGCTTTACGTGTTGTTCAGACAGTCTCTCCCTGTGTAAGTGTGCGGTTCTTGGCCAGATAAACTTACAAAGTATACCAGACTTTATGCTGAGTGTCAAAAAATTTGCTTTGTGAGACTACTTACTTGCTGACTTCTTTGTACTGAGCAATCTCCTCAATGTATAGCAGGTCATGCAATCGGGACAAGTAATTGTCTCTGGTGAGGGTTTTGTCCAGGACTGACTGTGTGAAGAGCTGGTCAGCAGAGAGAGGGATCTGATAACGGGTCAGTAGACTGCGTTCCAGCTCCATGTTCTCATTAGAGACAAACTCTACAATGGTTTTACAGGACGAGTCCCAGCGTTTCGCTGTCATCAAGAGCTGCTGCCGTGCCTGCATCAGATGCTCAAGATCTGTGGGATCATGGGTAATGCATAACGATTAAACACTGATCTCAAGTTTACGCTATTACAAACTGATACGTACGCAGTTAGGATCTCTTGGAATTCAATTTCACATCTAAATCAGAAACTTTCAAAGGAATAAGAACTCTCTGGACAAAGGACAAAAAAACTTTATAGGTGAACTATCCCTTTAACAAGTAAGCTTGAGGCATTTTCACACTGTCTAACCTTCAATAGAGGCAGCGTCCACCATCACTCGCTGCATGAGCACGGGCTCAGAGCCGAAATCAAAAACCACAGTCTGCCGAAATGTTCCGAAGATCTCTGTATTGAAGGAGATGACCACAGTGTAAACGCAGTGGTCCATGCCGTTCTGCACCAGACCGGCTCCGCTCCACTCCTGGCAGGCCCCTTCAGACACATCTTGAGGCACCTGGGTGGATGCATCTCCAGCCGAGACCGCCGTGATGGAGAAGTGTGGCCGATTGGCATCGTAAAGCAGAGCGATGCAGTGTAGCATGCGAACCGGCTGAATGCGACAAAACAAATTTGTGTTTTAACCATCTTGCCCAGAGTTGCTAATATATTTATACATTTTTTTAGGAATAATATGCATTGATGAATTGTTCACAGACAAGGAATAAGTATTACAAAAGTAAAACAAGAGTTCATTTTGATTGATGTAATCTTTTCTTACAAAAAAGTTAATCTATTATTACCTACCAAAACTAACAGTATCAGGTCTGAATGCTAATTCAAAGCCTTTTCCTCATGAAATAAGATCAGTTAAGCTAACAAATTACTTTCTATAATCTGTGGCTTTCAAAAGAGATTGCAAGGTTGTCCAAACCTTGCAGAAGAGCGTAAATGTCCAGGAGTGAGATGATTTCTTGGTGTTGACGGTAATTGAGAGATCTGAGCTGTGTTCCACAGTAACTCCATCCACACAGTCATTCATCTGCACGACACCACAAACCAGCAAAATCAATAAAAGAACAGGAACACCTGACAAATCTCACAGCTAACTGTTCCTGACTTTATAGACTATTCAGGGTGAGCCATCGCTTATTGTTTCAATAGAATTACACTCCATTATGTTGAGGTTTGACATTATTACTCAAAAGCATAGTTATAGGTAGGCCTGCGCAGAATGTTAAGAACAGCACCTAAAGCTCTGAGAATCTCATGCCAAGTGCTACAGAATTCCATGCGAAGCTCCACTGAATCCAGCAAAAAGCTCTCCAGAATTCCATGCAAAGCTCGGCAGAATCCCGCAGAAAGCTCTGCAGAATTCCACGCAAATTTCAACAGAAACCCAAGCAAAGCGCGGCAGCATTCCACGCAAAGCGCGGCAGCATTCCACGCAAAGCGCGGCAGAATTCCACGCAAAGCGCGGCAGAATTCCACGCAAAGCGCGGCAGAATCCTGCTGAAAGTCCAGCAGAATCCCACAGAATTTTCGGCAGAACTAAAACATCCATCATTCCAAAAATTCTACACATTCCCCACCCCTTGCGTCAACACTTATCAAATACTTCAGCTAATTTAATAATGCTTTCAGTTACCAATAATAATGTAGTTCTCTCAGTTCTATTTAATAATTTTTTTTCATGTTTAAAGTTGAAGTGAGTAATTTCTGCATCACAGATATCGCCAAACAGAAGTAAATAGATTTGTACATTCCCTGAAGAAAATCAGAGTGCTGGGTGCAAGGGTGTTACACAGGGTGCCAGGGCGTTGCTATGCGGTTGTTAAAGCCCAAAGTATACTTCGATTTTGACGCAAACGCTCAACGTCTGCGTACAGTCGGACGCGAACCAATCGAAGTATACTCCATTTGACTGTGCGCGCATACACAGGCGGTTGGCGCAAGCATGCTACGACTGTACGAGACATCAGACTTTTTCTCTTTAGGAGTTTAGACCCATAATTATGTCTTTATAGTCCTTCAGATTCAAGTTATACAAATGCTGGTATCTCCAGACCTCCTCACACATGTGCTCTTGACGTGCAAATCCACTGTTGACGTTTTTACCTTCATCTCCTGTTGTTTACCAGCGACTGCATCTTCTTCTAGTGCATTTTCGTGACTAATTAGTGCAAATAATTCCAGACGCATGCTCATTCTGCGTGTTCAAAAGATGCGGGGTTAGAAAAATCGGGCTGCAAGCATTCAAAGCTCGAGCACTTTGCTGATGACGAGAATTGCGTCACATGTCCTGTACAGGTTCGAGTGGATTTGAGCACTTTAGTTCCTTACTGGCCCATTGTTTGGACATACAGATAGTCCCATCCCAAACACATACCATTGGTTAAGGTTGGGCCACTCAAACAAACAGAACGGTGCTTTGAAAGGGCCACAGAGTCAGTACTTTTACTCTTCAGGACGTAAACCTACAAATTGCTTTTTCCTCTCTGCATATTGTGCATGAAAATTATTTCAACATCAAAACATTACACACTTCACCTTTAGCCTAAACGTATTTTGCAGATGTCAAACGTGCACACATTGAAGCCTTAGCTAGCTAGTGGGTGCGGCTTACTAAAGGACAACACACCCCAATCTAGTGAACTGTGGAAATAAGACAATATTTTTAGACATGACTGTACCACTCTCTCCGGCGTGAGCGAGTTGATCCATTTCTCAATGAGCACCTCCATGTAGTTCTCAGTGAAGTGTTTGCCCTCCTGCTGTTGTTTGAGGCGGATGAGTCGAGAGGCGTAGCGCTGCTGCCACTCCGTGAGCTCCTCCTGTGAGTGAGCCGATGTGCACTGAGCTCCATACCGACACAGACCCTGCTCCAAATACCTGACGAGACCAATCATTTTAACCCAAAATGAACTACACAAGGACAATGTGTTGCAACACTGCTCAAGAAAATCTAATAATCTAGATTATAAAAATAGAAATCTGATAACATTAACATTCAATTCTTCATAGATGCTGTCTTACTAAGGCTAATGTTTTGAGCGATCGCTGCAAAGGTACATAAGAAAGCTCGTCTCTTACAGCAGAATTTTCATTTGCGTTAACAACAGACAAAGATAAACAGACTGTCTGGACTGACTGAAGTTTAAAAGGTGAATGAAAAAAGATAAATAGGATAAATCCAGAATATTCTTTGGCAACAACGTTTAAGCATAAACTACTTCATACAAAACAACTTTAAGCTGCATCAAGAACATTAACTTGCCTACAAACACTAATGTATGAACAAATGTAACAAACGTTTGAGCAAATCTAGCTCAGAAAATGTTGACAGAACAGGTGTACCTTTTACACAATGTGTACTCCTCACTACTGGTGACCCCTCGAGGAGGAGGACGAAACAGCAAGCCCTCCTGCACATCTACACAAAAAGAAAGAGATATAATTTTAGAGGCAACACCCACACTCACAGAAGAGCTATGATTTCAAAGATGAAAATGGATCTTGGATGTATTGTTAAACTAAAGAGGAACTCACCCTCCTCGTTTTCTTCAGACATCTCTGACACCATTTTACTCCTTACAGCCTGCCATTGAAATGAACCTTGTAAAACACTATTTTATAAAATCCCTCTCAGTCATATACAGATATGTGGTTAGAGCTACTAGTTCTTGAATCTAGACAGTCATTTAAAGTCAAGGGTTACATCGCTCTCTTCACAGCAAAATGAAAGCATAAGTGACCCTGACTGTGCATAATGGCTTTAAAATGGAAATATAAGAAAACAACCAAAAGAACACATACTAACCTCTATTTCTGAGAGGAGTCTCTTCAGTCGTGTCATGTCTTTAGTCATGATACCATTCTAGGACAATCAAAAGGTTTTTGTCAAGTCACATAACTTCCAAGTACAGCAAAATTGTAGTGAAATGTTTAAAGTTTATAATGCAGTTGTGAAGTTTGCAGTGCAACTATTACGTTTAAAACCCAAGTGTGAAGTTTTCAGCGAACTATTAAGTTCACCATGCAACTGTGAACTCTGCAGAGTAATTGTGAAGCCTGCAATGCAATTCTAAAGTTTACACTGCAATTTTCAAGTGTGCAGCACTGTACAACTATAAAGTTTGCAATGCAGTTGTGACGTTTGCAGTGAACTAGGGCTGCACGATACTGAGGAAAAATGCGATATGCGATAAGTTGTTCAAAAATGTGATATGCGATATGATATTGCTATGATGACGTCATAGAAGCATGCAGAACCCCCACCGCCCAAATAAACAGAACTTTATTGTAATAAAAAAAAGGACCATCTATCCCAGAGATCACAAATATAGTTGTTTTGTTCCAAATTGCATATAGACTGTGTATAATAATATGCACAGCTTTACCATTAGCTAAGTAGCAGATATTAAAATAATTCTTCAATTATTTGTATTTTTTTCTGAGCATATGAATATAAAGCTAAATTCACCATATTATTTGATATCCTAAAAGTGTAGTAAAATATTGTATTTTTTATTAATTGTAATTTATGTCTAATTTATTTACTCTTTATTTTTACAATGTAATTCATGTTTGTATTAATTTCAAAATGAGCTCATTCAATGTGGGACTTTTATTTTGAAAAATTAGTTGACAACAGATGTCCAAAAGCGCTTGCCGTAGCCATTCGCTTTCTACTTTGGTTTTGCTTGTTGTCAGTCCGTGCTGAACTTCAGACTGTTCACGGGACAGTCCATTATTAGAAACCCACACAGATTCGCAGCAGTCAATAAACAAGCCAAATTTGACTTTAGAAACCGGCATCTGGCCTCATTATTATTTGCACACTTAACACAGATTTGAAGCACTGAACAGCACCAGCTACAGCAACATATCCACAAATGTGATATGCTCCATCATTTGAGTGAGAAGTAGATTTATGAGAAACACGATTTTAGTTTCAGCTTTCAATTTGTCACTTTTATCATGAAATTCAAACAATAAATGTATTATTCATGCTCTTTAATGCTGTGTGTGACCTATTGCAGTAGAAATTTAAACCGAGCAGGACAGAATGCCCTCGTTCTCCAATGTCGAGCACGAAAAAAAAAACACTGAATGAACAACTTACTGAAATAGTCTTCTCTCATGTAATCACCCAATCTGTTAATGTTGAAATGACAATGGAGAAAATGAATGTGGAAAATCTCAAGCCCTGAAGCACTCACGGGATCAGCGCATTTGCACACTGCACGCACACCCTGTCGCGTGCCCAGTCTATTCTCTGCTATCTGCATCGCGTTGAATGTTACTATATTAATATGATTCCATTATCGCAAGCCTTTGCGATATGCATATCGTGATATGTACATTTGCGACATTTCGATAAATTAGATATATCTTGCAGCCCTACAGTGAACTATAGTTTACTATGCAACTGTGAACTCTACAGTGCAATTGTGCATTTTGCATCATAACTATGTTAACAGCTCATTTGTTAACTCTGAAGTGCAATTCTGAAGTTTGCAATGTAATTGTGAAGTTTACAACACAATTCTAAAATTTGTAGTGCAATTGTAAAATCTTGTGTGCAACTATAAAGTTTACAACGTAACTGTACAATTTGCAGAACAACTAAAGTTTACAATACAATTGTGCAGCTGCGATAAAATTCTAAAATGTATAGTGCAATTGGGAAGTTTACATCAAAGTGTTTACCGCACAATTATAACGCACAACTATAACATTTGCAGCACAATTATGAACTCTGCAGTGCAACTGTGAAGTTTGCAGCACAGCTGTGAAATTCACAATGCAATTGTGCAGTTTGAAATTCAACTATAAAAGTTTACAAAGTAATTCTAAAGTTTACAGTGCAATTGTGAAGTTTACATCGCACAACTGTAAAGTTTGCAGAGCAATTATAAAGTTTACAAAGTAATTGTGAAATCTGCAGCACAACTAATGTTTCCAACACAATTGTGAAGTCTGAAACACAATTCTAAAGTTCACAGTGTAATTGTGAAGTTAGCAGTGCAACTAAAAAAAAAAAAAGTTTACAACGTAAATGTGAAGTCTGCAATGAAATTCTAAAATTTACAGCGCAACTGTAACGTTTGCAGAGCAATTATATAGTTTACAGTGCAATTGTGAAATCTGCAGCACAACTATAAAGTTTACAATGTAAAGGTAAAGTCTGCAATGGAATTCTAAAATGTACAGCAAAATTGTGAAGTTTGCAGCAAACATTGTGGTAAAATTTGTAGAGCAACCATAAATTTACAATTCAATTGTGAAGTTTAAAATTCAACTATAAAGTTTGCAACACATTTCTAAAGTTCTAAACACTTTCGTCAAGTTTGCGGCGCAACTGTCAGGTTTGCGGCGCAACTGTCAGGTTTGCGGCGTAATTGGAAATGTCCAAGTTCACAGCTCAACTGGAAGCTTTACATCGCAACTGAAACACTTACAGTGCTATTGTAAATTTAAAAGCACATTTGCCAAGTTTACAGTGCAACTAACATATACCACACAATTTTGAAATTCTAAGTTATAAGCACAATTGTAAACTCAACAGTGCAATTTTAAGTTTACAGCACAATTTCCATACATTTAAAATTAAAAACAAAAATCTAAGTTGCAAGACAGCAGATATAATAAAAAGTTTTTTTCATTTTTCAAATCATATTGAAACATGTTGACATCTTGAAATCATAACAATGAGTGCTCTGGATGCAATATGTCGAACTAAATAATTTGGAAAGGAAATCTGGGATGATTTACCAGTGGTTCTCCATAGAGTGCTTTAGAGAGAACACTGCACACTTCCTGTAAGCTCCCCTCCAGCAGCATACTCTGAAGCCCTGCCCTGAAACTGCCATCTCCCTTCCCCAGCTCCTCAGCAAACACTATAAGAGCAAACACACACAAACACAGTGATCAAACCAGCCCACACACACACACACACACACGAGACATTAGTCAAAATTTAGTCACACCGACAGGAAAAGTGTTCGCAAATGTGATTATTTAATCGAAGTCTGGAGCCCTAGAGACTTATTACTCCTCTGTGTCATGGTTATAGCCTCAAGAAGAGTTGACATGGAACTTGTAGCTTTTTAAAAAAAAAACAAACAAAAAAAAAAACACAATTTGTGCTTGATTTCTGGGGGCATGTAATCAATGTTTTTTTTCATCATCTTACTGTGCTTGCAGTCTTCATCAGCCTGATCGTAGTCCTTCTGTTGAACAAAATAAAGCGAAACCATACATTAATTTAAAGGACCTCCCTCCTAATTATACTACATGCTAGTCTATATGCTTGGGATTTGGTACCAAAACCAAAGAATTTCAAAATCACACAAATGTTGCATGTTACTTTTGCTTTAGGGTAATAAAAACCAAATCTAATAAATAAATGCCACACCCAGCACCCTAAAAACCTAAAAATAACACAAAAATAAAATCTTAAACTAAAAAACATAGCTGAATTTCTGAGACATAACATGCTGTTGACAATCGTCTCACCAGCTGGAGTCGTGCTGCTATGCGGTAAAGCAGGGCACGTTTGCGGAGGAGGGCCGTGCTGGGGGTGGGGGTCCGGGGCCCCATGGCCTGCAGGGCCTCTGTGCTGTGGGCCACTGCCGCCTCATACTCCTGCCTCACTAATGATCCGATGGCCTCGTCACATGACTTCCGTGGCCTCCTATCCTCCATGACTCTGGGACAGAGTTTCTGACAGAGGAAATATAGGAGGTTAAAGGCCCCATCATTGATCTGTATGCAGCTTTCATGGGGGTCTGGACATTTGTGCTTTATTTTTCAATACAGTGTCACCAAAATGTATTCGGACAATCAAATGGAGTTAAAAAAATAAAAAATAAATAAAAAAAATCAGTAACACTTTACTATAAGGTTCCATTTGTTAACATGAACTAACATTGAACAATACTTAGCACATATTAATCTTGGTTAACGTTAATTACAACATATACTAATAAAGTTTTAAAATCAAAAGATGTATGTGTTAACATTAGTTAATGCATCACAAACTAACAATGAACAATTGTATTTTATTAACTAACATTAAATAAGATTGATAAATGCTTTAAATATATATATATATATATATATATATATATATATATATATATATATATTATAAAAAAAAAAATTTTTTTTATTTTTCCCCTTTTTCACCCAATTTGGAATGCCCAATTCCCAATGCGCTTTTAAGTCCTCGTGGTCGCGTAGTGATTCGCCTCAATCTGGGTGGCGGAGGACAAATCCCAGTTGCCTCCGCTTCTGAGACCATCAACCCACACATCTTACCACGTGGCTTGTTGAGCGCGTTGCATCCGCGCTCAACTCACCACATGCCCCACCAACAACCAACCACATTATGGCGACCACGAGGAGGTTACCCCATGTGACTCTACCCTCCCTAGCAACCGGGCCAATTTGGTTGCTTAGGAGACCTGGCTGGAGTCACTCAGCACGCCCTGGGTTTCGAACTAGCGAACTCCAGGGGTGGTAGCCAGCATCTTTTACCACTGAGCTACCCAGGCCCCCCTAAAAATATATTGTTAATAGTTAGTTCATGATACTAGATGCTAACCAATGGAACTATTGTAAAGTAATGGTTGACCAATATTGGTTTTTTTATGGCCGATGCCGATATCCAGAGAGCAGGGTGGTCAATGGGCCGATACAATGCCGATATATCACACAATTTAATATAGTAAATAACAAACATAAAATTGCTAAATATATATAACTATTATTTAGCATTATATTTACTCAATTTCCCACAAAACTAAAAAATAATATTGTATTTTAAATGGTAAATAGAAGTTTCTTCAGATTTCTGTTTAGTCATCAAATTTTAGTAATTTATTTGCACATGAAGAAATTGTTAATATATCAGGAAGAAGGAAATAACAGTACACACAGTAGTCCAGCAACCATAGATGGCATGTCCACGTTAGCAATTGCATTTATTCCAAAAAAAAAAAAAAAAAAATATCGAATCAAACCAATTGTACATACAGTGCATAGTGAATAAGACATTTACTCAGAGCACACATGAAATGCTTTTACTTTGGGCTGCATCCAAAAACGTACGTAGCTGACTTGCTACCTAATCAGTTAATGGCTGAAATGCCATCTGTTTTGAATGAATCATGGATTTAACAAATAAAAAATATTTGACCTGCATAAAGTGAGGATTTTGTCCAATATATATTGATGAAATTATGTTTAATGATCCTAAATCAAATACAAATTAATTCACAAATTACACTGCCTTCATTTGAGATTTTTATTTTTTCTAATGTACAATCATTTATAGCTTTTTTCTCTGCGCATGAAAGCAGCAAGCGATGTCGGAAAATGTTTTCCCCAACCACTAATCTATAGTCATTTTTTTTTTACCTTTCACTTATTGTTAAGGTGTGGATTTGGCTTTGGGAAACTGACCAGCAGTTATGTGAACTTTATCCCAAAGCAGATATCGAAAGCAACAGGTGGTTGATTAAGTAAGATAAATCCACTATGAAATTCTATGCAAGAGCGGAAATATTTACTAATCAAATGCTGAATTGTACAATAGAGGCATGAAAGCAGAATGCTGCACCTGCAAATTAGGACACACTGATCTGCAAGATAATACATGTTTACTGGTTTTGATGCAGGGATTTTTTGTGTTCTCACCGGGATTCAAGGAAATCTGCTTTGCCAATATACAGTATTATTAAGCTTACATATTCAATTGAGGGTGCTCTAACGTTCGCAACCCTGCAGAACCAGGCCTGCATCTAGCTGGCAGCTGCACGGACATGATGGCGAAACAACAATATACCTTACTTATCTATTAATTTATTATTGAATAGTAGTTTAGCCTACTAGCTCACCTTTTGCTGCACTACCATATTTGCATAGCACATCCTTGTGCTCTCTGGCAATGTGACGCGAACGATTCCAAAAGGAATATTTGCTAATTCTCACGGTCTCTCCACAGTCCCTTTCGATTTTCTCATTCTTAACTTTGATTTATACTCTGCATTTATTTAGGCTATAAGGTTTGCAGATTCACTAAAACAACGTTTGAGCTCCATAACCTCAGGCCTATAGCTTATTTCGCAGATTCCCAAACCAGCATATCACAAAGTGCATTCTGGGTTGAGTGAGCGGCGCTAAGCGGCCTGAGAGAGAGTGGAATCTTTAAAAAGCCGCTCTCCACTCAGGTGGAGTTATCACCGCTCCACACAATGCTCTGCTCTCGCTGCGCTCACATGCTCTGATTGACACGGACTGACCATCATGATTTGTGAATAAAAGGAACTTTTGATCCTGATCCTTAAGTTTTTGATTCTGGCTGAAGGAATATACGCTTCAGAGGAAGATATTAGAGGAGTGCCCGATGGGAAGAAAACACTGGAATATCGTAAGGTTCGTGAATTACATCTGTTTAAAATATCTACATATTTGCAAACAGTATATAATAGAAGTTTTTTTTTATATTTGCATTTTACATTTTTTTATCCCCTTTTCTCCCAATTTGGAATGCCCAATTCCCACTACTTAGCAGGTCCTCATGGTGGCGTGGTTACTCAACTCAATCCGGGTGGTGGACAAGTCTCAGTTGCCTCTGCTTCCGAGACAGTCAATCCGCACATCTTATCACGTGGCATGACACCGCGGAGACTCACAGCATGGGAAGCTCATGCTACTCTCCGCGATCCACGCACAACTTACCACGTGCCCCATTGAGAGTGAGAACCCCTAATCGCGACCACGAGGAGGTTACCTCATGTGACTCTACCCTCCCTAGCAACCGGGCCAATTTGGTTGCTTAGGAGACCTGGCTAGAGTCACTCAGCACGCCCTGGATTCGATCTCGTGACTCCAGGGGTGGTAGTCAGCGTCAATACTCGCTGAGCTACCCAGGCCCCCCTAAATAGAGTATATTTGCCTTTTATTATTAGAAAAGTTACAGGGAACTGTTGAGGAGAGGCTGATAAAATATGTGCCTTAGAGGTAAATAAATTAGCGCTCCACTGGATGCTGGATCTGCTCAAGTTTTGTGAGGTTGTTTTATTACATCCGTTTAAACGAGATATGTGCATATTTACAGACGGTATATGATATTAGTTTTATTGATTTTTGCCTTTTTATCATTAGACAAGACAGTTAAAAGTTACATGGAACTCTTGAGGAGAGAGAGGGAGAATGAAACAGGCGAGCACGTTAACATTTTTATGAGCTCAAACGCATCTGTCTCTGATATGCGGACCGTTTAAATGAGACTGTATTGCACTATTGTATTATTTTAGTAACACGATGGCACGTAACTACAAAACGAACCATGACTGGTCGTTTATATGTCTCAGTCACTTCACATGCAAGCAGGCGATTCTTGGCGACCTCAAGAAACAAATCGGCCAAACGGGAAAATGTATCGGCCAATGCCGATAATTAGAAAAAGTCAGAATATCGGCCGATTTATCAGCCTCGTGATATATCGGTCGACCACTATTGTAAAGTGCTACCAAAAATTCTATAATTTCCTTACCTAGTCTTTTTAGAGTGCCAGAAATTGATTGGAATCAGAAATCCCTCTGAAATTGATTTTGAGAGGCATTTTTGCCATTATGGGTGTCTTTTTTTTTTACTGCTACTACTACAAACAAATATCTACATAAGCCTGGCAAAAAAATATTATAATATATATGAAATGTTATATAATAGATTTAAAGTAGAGGGATTTACTACAGGGGCATTTTCACGTTCATTCCACCTCATTTAAATTTTGGTCACTTTCTATTTCACTGCTACACCATTTGTCAGAAACCACATGGATACAGCCTCATAAAAACGATGCGTGGAAAACAGTGTCAGCATTCTGAGTGAGTAGGATTCGTACATTCATAGATCGGTCATCTTGTTCATGATCTGATGCATTGTAGAAGCAATAAAATTAATTCCTTGTCAAATTAGAATTATATCTTAGTTTTACCAGCAGTATAATCTGTAATCAAAATTTCCAAAGCTATCATGGCCAGATGTGCAATCCATCAATAACATAAAAGCGACAACAGTAGGAACGCCCACCAGCCACACAGATCACGCCCGGTAAACTGCGTTTCCTTTCAAAGTATACTCTTTTAAATGTGAGCGAATACAAATGCATTCAATGCATGCACACTACGACTGCTTTGTGATACTATTTAGTAGTCAATGACAGGCTGTCAAGAAAGTCAGCGCATACTGTACTAATGACGAAATTTGCGTTGCACATACTGTGCGAGTTCCAATCAGCAATGTGGACAACTGAAGTATCCTTTGGCCTTGACCTTGTAGGGAACTGAGTTTAGAAGATTTATGATTATTCTAAGCAGCAATAACTATAAAAACAAGACACATGCCAGCTCAACCCAAACTTAATCACACCTAAAGAAATGAATTGCTGTGCACATTTTCAAAAATACACATCTTTCCACACTGACACTGGTTGCGCTGGGTCTGTTTGAATGTGGAATAATTTTTCCTTTTCTATCATAATTAGGTCACAGCTGTAGCGTCCAGCTGGTTTAAGTTAGCGGAGGCTGCTGTGAACACTTTTTCCACTTTTTTTGGAGATGGAAAGAGAGCAAACACTCCAGAAATCGTATTCCAAGCAACTGTAACAAAATCCAACCTATTACATGCTTAACATCCAGGAACGGTGAAAACCAGCAATACAATTCAGCCAAAATCAAACTTTATATTACTTCATTACATTTACAAAATGTACCATGGTACTGCCATGGTATTTTGGACATGCTACCAAAGCAAAATCCTATGGTTTTGTGGAAGTGTACCCAGACAACGCAATATTTTCAGACATGTACTTTTGTATTCTACGAAGTACTTTTGAGCAGTGGTTCTCAACTGGTTTTGCTTCGTGACACAGATTTGACATTGGATATCAAGTGGCGACCCAACACCGTAAAAAATGTAACCTGGATTTAATGTAGCCATTGCTGCATTTCCTTTTATTTTCCATAGTTTTATTCTGGGTTTTCAAATAAAAGGGCATGTATCATGTGACATTTTTCTTGTTGATGTAGACAACAAAAGATACAGGAAGCCTTCTCTCCGCCCTTTTAAAAGTTGATGAGCCCATTTATTTATACAGTTGTGCTTAATTTTGCATACCCTGGTAGAAATTGTGAAATTTTGGCATTGATTTTGAAAATATGACTGATCATACAAAAAAAACCTGACTTTTATTTAAGGATAGTGATCATATGAAGCCATTTATTATCACATAGTTGTTTGGCTCCTTTTTAAATCATAATGATAACAGAAATCACCCAAATGAGCCTGATCAAAAGTTTACATACCCTTGAATGTTTGGCCTTGTTACAGACACACAAGGTGACACACACAGGTTTAAATGGCAATTAAAATTGAATTTACCACACCTGTGGCTTTTTAAATTGCAATTAGTGTCTGTGTATAAACAGTCAATGAGTTTGTTAGCTCTCACATGGATGCACGGAGCAGGCTAGATACTGAGCCATGGGGAGCAGAAAAGAACTGTCAAAAGACCTGTGTAACAAGGTAATGGAACTTTATAAAGATGGAAAAGGATATAAAAAGATATCCAAAGCCTTGAAAATGCCAGTCAGTACTGTTCAATCACTTATTAAGAAGTGGAAAATTCGGGAATCTCTTGATACCAAGCCAAGGTCAGGTAGACCAAGAAAGATTTCAGCCACAACTGCCAGAAGAATTGTTTGGGATACAAAGAAAAACCCAAAAGTAACCTCAGGAGAAATATAGGCTGCTCTGGAAAAAGATGGTGTGGTTGTTTCAAGGAGCACAATACGACGATACTTGAACAAAAATAAGCTGCATGGTCGAGTTGCCAGAAAGAAGCCTTTACTGCGCCAATGCCACAAAAAAGCCCGGTTACAATATGCCCGACAACAACTTGACACGCCTCACAGCTTCTGGCACACTGTCATTTGGAGTGACGAGACCAAAATAGAGCTTTATGTTCACATGTTTGGAGAGGGGTCAACAAGGCCTATAGTGAAAAGAACACCATCCCCACTGTGAAGCATGGTGGTGGCTCACTGATGTTTTGGAGGTGTGCGAGTTCTACAGGTAAGGGGAATCTTGTGAAAATTGATGGCAAGATGAATGCAGCATGTTATCAGAAAATACTGCCAGACAATTTGCATTCTTCTGCACGAAAGCTGTGCATGGGACGTTCTTGGACTTTCCAGCACGACAATGACCCTAAGCACAAGGCCAAGTCGTCCCTCCAGTGGTTACAGCAGAAAAAGGTGAAGGTTCTGGAGTGGCCATCACAGTCTCTTGACCTTAATATCATCGAGCCACTCTGGGTAGATCTCAAATGTGCGGTTCATGCAAGACGACCAAAGACTTTGCATGACCTGGAGGCATTCTGCCAAGACGAATGGGCAGCTATACCACCTGCAAGAATTTGGGGTCTCATAGACAACTATTACAAAAGACTGCACGTTGTCATTGATGCTAAAGGGGACAATACACAGTATTAAAAACTAAGGGTATGCAGACCTTTGGACAGGGGTCATTTCATTTTTTTCTTTGTTGCCATGTTTTGTTTTATGATTGTGCCATTCTGTTATAACCTACAGTTGAATATGAATCCCACAAGAAATAAAAGAAAAGTGTTTTGCCTGCTCACTCATGTTTTCTTTAAAAATGGTACATATATTACCAATTCTCCAAGGGTATGCAAACTTTTGAGCACAACTGTATAAGCCTATTATATTTATTAAGCGATCCAGTTTTATTTCCTAATATCAAACATCATTCAAACAGAACATATATTATACAGGAGGAAAACATTGTCCACAAGTCTTCCAGGTCTAATAATACTAATAATCAATTATGAATAAATTATTTATTATGAAAAAAGCAGTCTAAACAAATTAAGAAACTTTACCTTCAACTGCCATATTTGTAATCAAAATGAAGTCCAATAGATTCCACCTAATAGATTATTACCTTTTACATTTGTGAAAATACCACAGTTACGGTTCCTATTGTAAAATGGTGATTAATTTTAGTAATTTGAAAAAACTTTATTTTGGCATATACACAGTGTTGCTTTTCTCCTTGTCAGTGCGGTTTATAACGTCAAGATTGTCTAGCTGTTTCAGAGGTTTAATTTCCTCTACAGTGCTTTAAAGTAGAGAGTTCTCACAATAATTCAAATGGGTCGCATCAGTGTTGTGGTCTGCACTGCGATATCGAGGGAAGCCCAGTTAATGCGCATGCACTTTAGAGATCCAGTAGATTTAGCAGATCATTGTCGAGAGTAGCTTGGTGATGGCTCGTGCTGAAAAGCAGGCTTCAAATCACAACATGAAAATATTACATATTTAGCGTGCATATAGCACCAAACGTGAGACGAGTATCATTAAATTTGCCTCGGGCAAAGAGTACTATTTAAATACCATGATATGTGAATGTGGTAATCTTTCAGTACCAAATATCAAGGTACCATCTGATTACCATCCCTATGCATATGGTACACCCACATGAGTTTTGTGTGAGCATGATAACATTAACAACCATTAAACATTACAAAAAGCTTATATAATACTTGTAGTTCCTGCCACAATACCACAGTTACTACAGTTGTTTTTACAACTATTAAATAAATGAATACTAGGATTTAAAAAAAAAAAAAGCTTTCACATCCTGTCCTTTTGTAATCTGATTTCCTTTTTCTTTTCTTTCTTTTTTTTTTTATGACAGTGCTATAGCTAACCATAACCCTCATCCACTCCTGGGGTCATTTTTTACCCATTTTCATTTTGTTTCTTTACTCAAAAATGGTATCTTTTTTCTGAGTGGTTCCAGACTTGGTGAATTTTCCTTCACATGCTGTCTGAACACACAAAAAAATCTGGACTTGATTCAATAAGTTTAAGTGGTCGTTAAAAAAAACAAAACATTTGTAACACTTGTACTCTTCGGGTCAAAATTGACCCACAATAGCAAATGAACGGGAAGAATTTTTTAAAATGTATTTGTCAAATATA
This sequence comes from Myxocyprinus asiaticus, assembly GCF_019703515.2. NCBI lineage: Eukaryota > Metazoa > Chordata > Actinopteri > Cypriniformes > Catostomidae > Myxocyprinus > Myxocyprinus asiaticus. The sequence goes on along the minus strand of NC_059356.1, from coordinate 9,110,093 downwards.
AATCAATAAATCAAACACAATGCAGAACACAACCACACATAAATGAAGGGGTGAGACTACAAATCATCCACATTGCAGAAAACATACGCGCGCACACACACACACAGGTTTATTTGACTATATTATTGATCTTTCATAGACTTCCATTGATTTCATATCAGGCTAATTATATTTTCCTATATACTATCCCTAAACCTAACTATTACACAAACATGTACATATCACTAGATTTGAAGATCAACATCATCTGACCCATTTGGGAGCCTTTTATGGGTTGTTGTTTTTTTTTTTTTTTTTTACTAATGAGGACATTTGGCCCTCATCAGTATAGACAAACCTGTCCACACATACAGTAACAAACATACCACACAGGTCGAATTCCGTGTATGGCCCCTGTGTGACAAAGTTTATGCTAGAAGTTTCATGTATGCATGGTCAGTTTTTCAGCATATTGGAGAATCATTGCAAAATATGACTCAACACAAGTGGTTTAAAAAAAATGCTACAATTTGACAAATAATTGTTTTTATAATGTCTAAAAAATATACCCAATGCACAACTTGTGATAATATATGGAAATTAAGTTTGTTACAACATTGGCTTTTAGAGATCAGCCAATGCATGGATCACTGGAGGCATAGCTGTCATTTCATGTAACTTATTTTTATACCAGCAGATGTCATCATGGACGCCTAATGCATGACATATTTTGATGTTGACACTTTTTTGATTTACTCAAATGAAGGTTTTTATTGAAGTGAAGATAACATAAAATGTGCTCATTTTATATGAAAATGAATGGTGTAATTTAGAGACAAATAAGGTCTAAATACAATAGCCGCCCCAAAAAACAAAATGCATAACTTGTTTTTTTTGTTTGTTTTTTTTTTTTACTTTATTGAAGTTTGTGTTATTACATTTATTTCATAAAAATAAATGAATTACTAGTTTATTGTTTTCGGGTCAAATTTGACCCGGAAAGCTTGAGTGAAATTCTTAAATGAAGAGTGCATAAGGGTTAATTAGGCAATGATTAAACAATACCGATTTTATATATAAAGGTAATAAAAAAAAAAGTCACAGAACAGCAGCTAATATTATAATCGGTATCAAAGCAACAGTTTTGGCAGGTAAAAAAATAGTATATTGAATGTACCGGCTTGATAAAATCACCTCAAAGCAAAATGTGCCTTAAAATCAAGATTTTCCCATAGGATGCCATTGTCTTCTAAAGACACAAAAAATTCCATAACATTGTTTTATAATCTGTGGCTTCCAAAACTGACGTTCAAGGAGGAAAAAAGAAATTACATCATCAATCCCTATGCTTGGTTCTCTGAGGGCTAACAGTTATTACTGTAGTAACGTGTAACCTTGTAACTATGGGATTTTAGCAGAAACTTTGGTGGTGAGACTTATTAAAGGATGAAACTTTGACTCAAATAAATTCATATTATTTTCATGAATTACTGATCTGTTAAACATTAGATGAGCGCTAACATGTTCGTTAACTTATTGTGCTAGCAAACCGATTGCATCATTGAAGTAGTAGTAGTCCTAAATAAAGCCTGTGTCAGCAAAATAAAATCAACACTGAAGAAAATATGAAGATATTTCTTCATACAAGTGGAACATATGACATTATTATTGATATTTTCGTACATTTAATTTCCATGAAATATATTACACACACAAACACCCCCCCGCCCAGTGTCTCTTTCCCCACAGACACACATCTGTTTGAGACTGACACATTTCACACCGTAACACACAGTCTTAAAGCAACGTCTAATTAACATCCAGCACACCAAACAAGGCAACAGAGCCTCAGTAAAATATATAAACAGCCTATATTTGGATTCCGGGTCAGTTAATAATAGATGTCCCGTCTGAGTACGAGTGTGTGGCCGTGTCTCAAACCCTAGTGAGCTGCCTTCCTAGACAGCACTAGGAGGCAAAGGCGCGTTCTGGACGTTCGATTCGAATGTTTATTTGAAATGTTCGATCAAAACGTGGACGTTCCAGACGCGCCTCCGATGCTGTCTAGGAAGACAGTTCAATTGGATTTTCCATTCAACCACTATGTCCATCCAAAAAAGAACAACAACTGCGTGTGTGCCGTCACATCAACACGTCTAATTATCAGCCAAAGAATCCACTGATACACGCTATACGATTACCGTTCAATCAATGCAGTTGATGATCATTAACTGATCACTGATAAACGAGAAGGACGAATTATAATATCTGCATCTGGACTGCGATGATCGCTGCTCTCATGGCCTTGAGTTCCAGCCGCACCCGGACACACATTTAAATTCTCCTGCAACATTTACACATGATCTGTACTGAACAACACACATTTACACCCGGTACCGATGCATCTATTCGTGTGTGAGGTGAATCACGCAGATGTGATGTAAATATCGCGGTTGTACGCGGACATCTTTAGCTGCTAGTGTGTGTAGCGTAGCTGCAATCGGGCCTTTGCATCTTCACATTAACCGTGCAAATAAGCGCAGCGATTATTCGCGTTCTGATGCGCATAATACATGAACTGACAGCCGTATCTTAACGGAGGGATCGAGACGAGAAAGAGGAGAAACGTGTGACAGACGCACGGAAAGAAAGTGTTAGAAGAAGTATGCACTTACCTAGCTGTACTTTCTACGCCATCTTGGATCCACTTGTCAGCCTGAAGCTGTGCATTATGGGACAAATATTTCTGCGCACTGCTTCCTGTCACACGCACACACACACCAGTACCGGAAACATACACTCACTGCACGAGTCTCATGTAGTACTGCACAAACTACAGGACAATATGTGCTCGAGACAGTTAATTTTATATAATTTATTATATTTCTGTAATAATAATAATAATAATAAAAATCATTCTGAAAATAAGTTGTTTTAAAATATATTTAAATATAAATAAATTTTATTTATATTTCATTAGTGTTACCTTATTAATGATGCTGCGAAACTCCAATTTTTCAGATACATTTTCCTTTTTATCAAGATATACTGTACATATAAAGTCATTTATTTATTCATTCATTCATTCACCCCCCAAAGATAAAATATTCCTTTTTACAATGACAGATAGACAGACAGACAGACAGGGACAGACAGACAAAGAGACAGAGATATAGACAGACAGAGACACGTATAGAAAGACAGACAGACAGAGAGACAAACAGATAGAGAGACAGACAGACAAAGAGACAGAGATACAGACAGAGAAAGTGACAGACAAACAGACATACAGAAAGACAGAGATGAACAGACAGAGACAGACAGACAGAGAGACAAAGACAGAGACAGTAAGACAGGGAGAAAGACAGACCCAGGATTGATAGACAGACAGACAGACAGATGGACAGACTCATTATGTAAATGTTTTATGTTCATTGTTGAATTTAATGTTATTTTAATCTGTGCACCTGTGTACACTGTTCTTTACTCTGCCGGTTAATACCGAAATGTTATTATATGCTTTCGTCAAATACATATGTATTTTAATAATTAGGCTAGAACAATTTAAGTATCTTTCATTTGCTTAAATTTTGATTGATTTATTTTAGCATGATGATGGCAAAACATGTGTGATGACAGAGACTCACATATTTGACAGCTGACACATATTCAGACCCCCACATTGCTAAGACTTTTTAAAGAGATAAAAATGCATATTTCAAAATATATTCAGATAATTAAACTGGAAACATTTGACACTATGTTTACAGTATGTGTACACTGTGTTGCAGAAAAAGGCTTTAGGCACAATACAATATGCATAATGATCACAAAAACACAATAATGTGACTTAAAGCTCTGCTTGGGTGTAAAAATTATTCAACTCTGTTTGGGAATTAAACTGTTTATGTTTCGTATACAACGACTTTTATTTTAACCTCAACTTACAATATACACTTTTCTTCCTGTTTTGTATTCACCTTTTCATTCTCAACTTCAAACAAACGAACAAAGACTTCTACGCGGGCCTGGCTTCATCGTTGCAGCTGGGTCTGTTACAGTCACCAGCGCCGCCCATCGGTTGACAGCGGTATTACACGATAGTGATGCGCTGCGCCACACCGCCACAGTGTGTCTTTCTCCTTTCAAACTTACCATCCCGCTGCGTCAATGCAGCGGAATAAATAACAGCTGGAAGATATCTCTGAACTCAATCGAGGAGGAAGAACAATACCACTGACTTAAGGTGCACACGGTGTTTATTTTGAGATTACAGCCAAATCATCTCCATACTATATATGCGGAGAGGAGCGGGACGGGACAGGTGCGCGGAGTGCAGGGGTTCATTATAAACCCAGATTCGATGTATTTCAAAGTTTAAACGATTCTAAACACTGGGGCGCTGCGATAATCGTCTCTCCAGCGTAAAACGCACGAGCATCAGTAGATTCCATGAGTGAATTGATCACATCACAGCCAGCGCGTCTTTCTGCAAGTGCTCACTTTTTAATACAACAAACAAAAGGACGCGAGTGTTTCTACAACAGTGCGCTGATCTTTTCCATCTTTCTCAGTGGTAACTCGTGATTGCATCCGTCTCTAATGGCTGAATTCATTTAGATGATCATTGGCGCTTCATCGAGTGTGGGAATCATCAAGAGAGGACAATGTTGATGAAGGAATACAGGATATGCATGCCACTCACTGTGGAAGAGGTAAGTTCATGTTTAGTAATTAATCGTGAATTGTTGAGATGTTGAAAAGATAATACAATGCATTAAATCAGAATATATATAATGAATAACTCTTGAAGATGCATGTCAGAATGGAATATTTACATCAATGGCTTTTGTTGCATTGAATTTGGCATTAAATTTTCATTTTGCTCTGGTTTACACATTTTTTTTGTCCTTTTTTTTTTTTTTTTTTTTCTCAATTTTCGTTTTTGTAACTTTTGCCATCTTTCCCAGAGATATAAACGATAGAAATCCATAGTAAAATCCGCTTGGTGGTGCTGTGGAACTGTTCCCATTCCCATCATTGCGTGGCAGGGGTTGGAGAAGTTCTTCATACTAATGGTGGTGGTGTATTTAATGGGGTTTGAAATTATTTTAAGCTACTTTTTAATTAAAAAAAGAGAGTGTTGATTAATTGATACATTTTTTTCAGTAATTAGATTTGTTATTTTTTTTAAAAGCACTCAAACACAAAAAGGACTTGAGCCAGCCCAATATAACTTATAATAAACAAGTGGAAATGTCTTTATTTAATGTATTCCATGGCTGTATCGCCGTATTGTTGTTTTTATTTATTTTTGCATTTTTTTTAAATATTGTTTTGTTAATACAGAAATAAACAAGTGAATAAAAAAGTACATAAAGTTACGATATAAAACAATACTAATAAATCGGAACATTTTAAATGATAAAAACAAGTACTCTTAAAAATATTTCAAGATTTACGCATTTAAATTTCATAACAAAATTACATCATTCCATCCAATAATATATATATATATATACACACACACCGATCAGCCACAACATTAAAACCACCTGCCTAATATTGTGTAGGTCCCTCTTGTGCTGCCAAAACAGATGATATTCTTCTCACCACAGTTGTAGAGAGTGGTTATCTGAGTTACCGTAGACTTTGTCAGTTCGAACCAGTCTGGCCATTCTCTGTTGACCTCTCTCATCAACAAGGCATTTCCATCCGCAGAACTGTCGCTCACTGGATGTTTTTTGTTTTTGGCACCATTCTGAGTAAATTCTAGAGACTGTTGTGCATGAAAATCCCAGGAGATCAGCAGTTACAGAAATACTCAAACCAGCCCATCTGGCACCAACAATCATGCCATGGTCCAAATCACTGAGATCACATTTTTCCCCCATTCTGATGGTTGATGTGAACATTAACTGAAGCTTCTGACCCGTATCTGCATGATCTTACAAAAAACAAAAAACTTAAACCAAAGACATTTCTAAATTCAAATTGCACTTAACACGAAACAAAAAAGCAATTTAAAAAAGAGGTCAAAAGGAAAAATCATATATAACCACCTTTCCATTTACCGCCAGGCAACTATCCATCTCTGACAACAAGCGGAAAATGACTAATACAAATTAAGATCTATAAACAATTATAAATGTAAACATAATAATTATAATGATTATAATAATCACTGAAATATAAATCGTGGTTCGAGGTGAACGTGTTTTTAGGGCTGAAACGATTAGTCGACGTTATCGACAACGTCGACAATAGCAAATTGTCGACAAAAATTGTCGTTGTGGAATAGTCGTTTGATCTCATTTAACTTAACATGAGATGAGATATGAAGCTCTAATGATTGCACACAAGAGCAGCACTGCAGCTCACGCCTGACTGAGTAGAGGAAGAAGACACAGCTCACAGTCCAGATGCACTCTAAACTTTCCAAACAGCTTCAGGTGATGTAGATCACAAAGTATGAGGGAATTATAATGCAAAAATACAAAATAAGTAAATACAGAAACACTCTCGTTGTGAAATACAGCAGAGCTGGAGCTGCCATTCCACTGAAGCAAAACTTGCATGTCAGAGCGTCTTTAAAGGAAACACCTCGCCGTTATATCTTTAATGCATCCTTCATTAAAGTTCAAATAATAAGGAAGCAGATCATGTAAATAACTACAAACTCAGAAACTCTCATTTCTCTGTGCGGTCAGTGCCTCTTCTTTGAGTTGCACGAATGTCCTGATTTAAGGGGGAGAGATTGAAACTGATCCCGGCTGATGCACACTATACACTGCAACAAAATACGTTTATGATTTGTTTTTGTTTTGGCTTGTTTTCCAATATAAATATCTAAAACTCCTTTAAAACAACGTACATTTACTTTAGCAGCTATACTGCAGAATAATCTATTTTTTATTTATTTATCTGAGAATGTTGAATATAATATTAAAAATACAAATATTTAAAATATCTAAAATTCAACAGAGAAGCAGCATATAAGATATTTAGACTTGCTTTTAGAGAATAGATCTTGAATCAAATCAAATCACTTTTATTGTCACTCAACAATATACACAAGTGCAATGGTGTGTGAAATTTTTGGGTGCAGTTCCGAGCAACATAGCAGTCGTGACAGTGATGAGACATATACCAATTTACAATAAACATCAGATTTTACACAACACAATTTACATATCTAATATACACATAAATACAACACAATATACAAGTAATAATATACAATGTACAGTTTACAGTTTACAATACACACAAAATATATAAGAATATTTTGTCTTCTTTGGACTTGAAGTATAACAAAGTGAAAATACAAAATACACTTATATTTAAGATACATTCTCTTAAAGCAAGTCTAAATATTTTATATGTTGCTTCTCAAGTAAATGTATCTTGTTTTATGGATTTGTAGACAATTTTAAATGGAAAACAAGACAAAAACACTTGATAACAATAGGATTTTTTGCAGTTAATTTCTTTACTGAATTAAACATTTAAAAAAAGTTTTTTTTTTCCCTTTAATTCAGTGAATGTCATTTAGAGATATTTTTAAAGGATGATTTTGTCTTCTTTATTATTAGTAAGCATGTTTAATACAACCTTTTAAGTCAGGGCACAAGCTGAATACTCGGTTAGGAGCTAATGATTAATCGTTGCAATAATCACCCAAATAGTCGAATAATCGTTCTAATAATCGTTAGATCAATCAATTATCAAAATAATCGTTAGTTGCAGCCCTAAGTGTTTTTTTTTTGTTTTGTTTTTTTGTTTTTTTTTGTATTATTTTATGATTTAATCACAGACGTATAGGCTATATATAAAATGACCCTGCAGAGTTGCGCTCACAATGAACTGCTCTGTGGAAATAAAGTGAACTGAACTCTGAGCACCTCCTGAACTGAGATGGTCTGAGGCCATTTGCAGCATTCTCATAGACGATACTGTTCTTGCAAATTTTTTCAGAAGACTGACACAAAGAAAGAGTGAGAACACTTTACATACGTGTGTTCCACGAGACTGCACACCTCCAAACAAACAGCCCATCAGACATGTGCATAGACGGCTTTTCTGTCATCTGTAGTTAAAAATATAAGTGTGTTTCTTCAAGCGCGTGTCTGACAGCATTTCTTGTGTCATTCCGAATCCGAGATGTCTTCCAGTTACCCACCATCAGTGTTGGGTAATGTTACTTTTATACATTTTTTTAAATGACTTGTTAGAATATTGTGTTACTCCTTAAAAAAGTAACTAAATTAATTAAAAAGTAACTTTTTATGGAAAGTAAAATGTTACGTTACTTGTGCGTTATTTTTGCATTAAATTTTTTCTCGCCGCAGCACACTCTTCTGCTATGCTATGCATTCAATACAAATACAAGAGATATGTAGAAATATTAGTTCATGCTAGCTACTGTACAACACTCTTGTCAAAAAACATACTAAACAAACAGATATTTAGAAAGTCTACAATCAGTAGATCTTCACATCATATTTATAATAAAGGCTCAATAACATGAATATGCGAGAGTTGCGTGGCGCCATGTGGGGTTCAGACGTGTGAATGGTGAGCTCTGCACACTTTGTTAGTTTTTAATTCTTTTTGTGCCTTAAACCAGTGAGATTCGATACACCCTACTACATAACAGTTCTATGAAGTCAACATGTCAAAGAATTCAAAATCCTCGGGCTCTGGAGATATTAAAAGACACTTACATTCTCAAGCTGATACCCCAGACAGGGCCGCAGATCAGGGACTCAGTTTGGATGGTGCGGCGGGAGAAATTCAACGTCAACTGTCCAGCATGTCGGTGATGCTGAGAAAGGTCATGGCGGACTTGGAGGATCTTGCGGTAATATGTCGATCGATCACTGCGATGGAGACGAAAATCTTTGAGTTGGTTACAAGAATCGAGGACATCGAAAAGCGGATCGATTATCTTGAGTCACCGGAGAGGGAGTTAGCTGCTAACACGCTAGCGACCAAAGTAGATTTGGAACGCGTTTGGGAAAAGATGGAATACCTTGAGAATCATAATCAGTGAAACAACATCCGAATTGTTGGAATTCCTGAGCATGATGAAGGCCGAGATATGGTAATATTCCTAGACAAGCTCTTCCCGAGTCTGCTTGACATAACAGGCCATAAGCTGGAAATCGAGAGAGCTCATAGAGTTCCGCAGAGGGAGACAGGCCCCGATCAATTCTGGCCAAATTTCTGAGATCATCCGATAAAGATCTCGTGTTACACGATGCGAGGAGTAAAGGAAGGCTTTCTTGGAAGAACCACAACATTTTCTTGTTCCCAGACTTTGCGAATTTGATGAGAGAAATGTGATCGATTCAAGGAATGCAAGAAACTCTTACATCAACGGAAGGTCGCTTTTGCACTGATGTTCCTGGCCAAATTGAGAATAGATACTAAGGATGGCCGCAAAATATTTACATGCCCACAGCAATGGACTGAGGAAGTCATGGTGTGTTTCTCACGTTGCCCCCAAGTGAGCTTGACTCACTGAACATTCACTTGACCATCCGAGGAAACCTGTTTTGATTCTTTTTGTGCTGGCTCCACCTATCGGCTGGAGTTTGTTTTAATAATAATATTAAAACATTATTTTCTATAGCGCCTTTAAAAGTTGCATCTCAAAGCGCTTTACAAGAGAAAAATAAAAATACACTGAAATACAAAAAAGAAAACATGCAATCAGAACAGTTTAAAAAGAATACAATAATAATCACAGAAAAGCAACCCTAAAAAAGTGAGTTTTGAGAGAAGATTTAAAAATACTAAAAGATTCAGCATGTCTAACCTCAGAGGGAAGAGAGTTCCACAGTTTTGCAGCAAAAGAAGAGAAGGCCCTGTCACCCATAGAACGTAGACGAGTAGGAGGAAAAGTAAAAAAAAAAAAAACAGATTTGGAGGAGCGGAGATCACGTATTGGAGTGTAGGGGGTTAAAAGTTCAGACAAGTATTGAGGGGCCAAACCATGCGAAGCCTTGTAAGCAAGCATGAGAATTTTAAAGTCTACACGAAACTTGACAGGGAGCCAGTGCAAGGACTCCTAGATAGGAGTGATGTGATCACTTGTCCTGGTCCTAGTCAAGATTCTAGCAGCAGAGTTTTGCACATACTGCAACTTATTTAAGGTGGATTTAGAGACCCCAACTAGTAAAGCATTGCAATAATCAATACGAGAAAATACAAAGGTATTGATCAGTTTTTCAGCCACTGAGAAAGAGAACATGGGGCGCAGTCTTGCAATGTTTCTGAGATGGAAGTATGATGTTTTAACAGTATTCTTGACATGAGGATCAAATGTTAAATTTGCATCGAATATCATCCCCAAATTTTTCAATTTTGTTTGAAACTCCAGAGCAGAGCCATCCATATTTAATATTAAAGAACCAGCTTTACGAAGCTGGTTGGGTGAACCAATGAGCATAACCTCAGTCTTGTCACTGTTGAGACAAAGAAAATTTAGAGACATCCATTTTTTTAAAATCTCAGTAATACTTTGTGCAAGGAAGGCGACAGACATGCAATCACCAGGTTTTGAATGGATGTAAATCTGGGTGTCATCTGCGTAAAAATGATAAATAAGAGATCTTAAGAGCTGACCAAGGGGGAACATGTAAATGCTAAAAAGGGGCCCAAAATTGATCCCTGAGGAACACCACATTTAACCAAACCAACTTTGGACCTACATCCACCCAAGGAAACAAACTGCAGACAATCTGAGAGATAAGACTTGAACCAGTTTAATGCAGTATCAGTAACACCAAAGACTGTCTCAAGATGAGTGAGTAAAAGAGAATGATCTACAGTGTCAAAAGCGGAGTACAGCCAGAGTCAGAAGCTATTAACAAGTAATTTCAGTGCTGTGGAGTTTGCGAAAGCCAGATTGAAGGGGCTCGAAAAGATTGTTTACAATGAGATGAGTGTATAATTGAGAAGCCACAATTCGTTCTAACATTTTTGCAAGGAAGGGAAGATTAGAAATGTGACAAGTTGTTAAGATTGTCCAAGTCCAAGTTAGTCTTTTTAGGTACAGGGGTTACAGCAGCAGTTTTAAATGCTGCTGGCACAACACCAGTGCACAGGGAGTCATTTATTATACTCGAGACAACAGGACACAAAGAGGCAAAACAGGATTTAAACAAACAAGTTGGAATAGGATCAACTATGGCAGTGGCAGCTTTCGTTTGTGATACCTCATTACCAAGATAAACCAGGTCAAGTGAGGAGAAATTTGAGAGAGAGGTGCCAGAGAAATAAGAAATACTAAGAAGAGAAGTAGATGAGACAGGAGTATTAAGAATGCATTTACGAGCATTGTCAATCTTGGTGCTGAAAAAATCAAGAAATCTATTACAAAGGTGAGTTGAAGCAGGCACAATAGAGGAACTATTACATTTGAGCAATTTGTTAATAGTATGAAACAGTTGTGTGGGATTTCTTTGATTATTGACAATAATCTGAGAAAAATAACGGGACCTGGCGGAAATAATTTCTGCATTATATTCATGCAAGTGGTCTTTCCAAGCCTGGTGATGTATGTTCAGGCCAGAGAGACGCCACCTTCGCTCCATTTTGTGACAAGCTGCCTTCATAGAGCGCAGCTCATCATTATACCAGGGAGCAGAACATACAAAGGAGACAGACTGTGATTTCATAGGAGCAAATGAGTCCAAGCCAGACAAGAGAACAGTATTTAACATAGAAATGTTGTCCTCCAGATGGAGAAAAACAACGTAAAGAAGAGTCAATAAAGTCAGTGAAATCAGAGAGATCAATGGATTTCCATTTGCGATAATTTACAGTGCGAGAAGAGGAAATGTTAGTGTGTGGGAGTTCCATATTAAAAAAGATAGCCAAATGGTCAGACAGCCCTAAATCAGAGGTGGAAAACTGAGACACAAACAATTCATGTGCAATCACAAGGTCTGATGTGTGAGCTTTATTATGTGTAGCACAGTCCACGAGCTGGTTCAAATCAAAGCACTCCAGTAAGGACAAAAATCCTTTGTCATTACAGAGTCTTTTATGTCAACATGGATGTTAAAGTCCCCCAGGATTAGAGTTCTATCAAACTTTAAGCACAACATAGACAGTAGATCTGCAAACTCTGATAAAAAAAAATCTACATTTGTCTTAGGAGGCCTGTAGACTGTAGCTGTGGCAGTAGTGAAGGGTGCAGGGACACTTAGAACGAGACATTCAAAAGAATTAAACTGGGGAATAGCCACAGGACTTATGTTATATTGTTGATTATGTAGCACAATGATACCCCCCCCACACCAGAGGGTCACGGGAGATCAAACAACCCGTAGCCTGTAGGAGTAAGTTCATTAAACAAAAGTCCATCAGACTGTTTGTGCCAAGTTTCAGTTAAGCACACAAGGTCAAGTTTTTCTTCTGTGATAATATCCAATAAAATTACAGCCTTGTTGTTCACAGAGCGTGCATTAAAAAGAATAAATTTCACCAGACGTGAGGGCACAGAGGATAACAGAGAAAACTCTGTGCGTTTAAGCACAGACAGGTTGTTAAAATCAACACCAGTGCACAGCAGTCTATGAGCTTTACGCTGAAATATAGGAACAAGGATGGCATCAGATGATGAGTGTGTAGAACTGCGCCTTGAAGGGCGATGTATATAGCGCTTAGGTCGCAGTATTCCAACATTTCAGCAAAGTTCATAGGAGTTATTCACCAAATAATAGTTCCTATTTAGGTTCAGCAATTTGCAAGCGGTGTACCAGTCTATTTTTTTCTCATGTGAAAATGTCAAATGTTAATATGAGTGGATTGTCTCTCTCCACGTGGAATGTGAATGGGTTGGGGCACCCCATAAAAAGAAGGAAGGTTATTTCTTTTCTTAAACGTAAGAAATATGATATAGTGTTTCTTCAAGAAACGCATCTTTCCCCGCAGGAAGCTGAAAAATTTGGGAAGATATGGGGTGGGCATGTTTTCTTTAGTGCTGGCTCAAGTAAGAGCAAGGGAGTCATTACACTGATAAGTAAACATCTACAATTCAAATGTTGCAAACAGATTAAAGATAAATTAGGAAGAGTCATTATAGTTTAAGCAGAAATTCAGGGACAAAGGTTGATTTTGGCTAATATTTACACAATGCTGATGATCAGGGCTTTTTTATAGATCTTGAAGGGATGTTGCAAGCCACTGGCACCCCTCATGATATAATATTGGTAGGAGACTTTAATCTATTGATGGACTCAGTCCTTGGTCATAGTGAAGCAAAAGTGTGTAAGTCCCCTAGAGCAAAAGTGACTCTTCACAGGATTTGTAAAAATCTTGGTCTTACAGCTATTTGGAGACTTTTGAACCCATATGGTAGGGACTATACATTTTTCATCAGTCCATAAGATTTATAGAATAGATTTTTTTTATTTTTATATCAGAGTCCGTCATTTCATCAGTTGTTGATTGTTCAATGGGAAACATCTTAGTCTCAGATCACACCCTGGTGAGTTTAGAGGTGTTGCCACATATGGAGAAAAATAAATCGTATAGTTGCCGTTTTAATGTATCCCTTTTGTAAAATCCTGATTTCCAACAAATGTTAAATGCTGAAATCATTGTTTATATGGAGACCAACTGGTCCTCAGTATCCTCTGTGGGCATGGCTTGGGAGGCACTTAAGGTGGTTCTTAGGGGTCGGGTAATACAGTATGCCTCATTCATTAAAAAATCCAAAGTACGAGAACTCGTGGAGTTGGAAGGGAATATTAAAAGTACCTTGCCGAATGTCGTCTGATGGCCTCAGAGAATTGACCCGATTGAAATACAGATACAATACTATTTTGTCACGGAAGGTGGAGTTTTGGTTATTCAGGGCAAGACAGTCATACTTTTGAGTTGGGGGACAAAGCAGGGAAGCTTTTGGTTAGATATATAAAGCAAAGAGTCTTTCTCTACCATTCCCTCAGTGAAATCTGCTGGTGGTGAATTTTTTTTAAATATATATTAATAATGCTTTTAAAGAATTCTATCTTGATCTCTATAGTTCCATGTCTTTGTCTACTGATGAAGATATTAGAAACTTTGTGGAACCATTAGAACTCCCTAAACTGTTGACTGAGCAAAACAAATTCTCTTGATTCTGAGATAACCTTGGAGGAGCTTGGCGAGGTAATTAAGGCCTTGCCTACAGGCAAGTCTCCGAGGCCAGATGGCTTTGCCACTGAGTTTTTAGATCTTATGCTACAGAACTGGCTCCACTTTTGTTAGAAGTTTATACGGAATCATTAAAGAATGGAAAGCTTCCTCCAACCATGACACAAGCCCGGACCAGTCTGATTCTTAAAAAGGACAAAGATCCAAGCGAGTGTAGGAGTTACCGTCCAATTTCCCTGATCCAGTTAGATGTAAAAATTTTGTCAAACATTTTGGCTAACCGATTAAGTTATGACATCTCTTATACATATAGATCAGGTGGGATTTATTTTGGGCCACAGCTCTTCTGATAACATTAGTGTTTCTTTAACGTTTCATCATTATTATGTGGTCAGTGGCAAATGATCAGAATCTGATCTCACTTGACGCCAAAAAGGCGTTTGATATGGTAGAATGGGATTATCTTTTTAAGATTTTGGAAATATACAGGTTCGGGAATACTTTTATTGGATTGATTAATTTACTTTATAGACACCTGGTAGCGGTGGTACAAACAAATGGATTAATTTCAGATTATTTTACTGGCAGCGTTGCCCTATTTTCCCATTATTGTTCTGTCTTGCCCTGGAACCATTAGCAGCCGCGTTATGAAGGGAAGATGATTTTCCAGGGGTGGTTATGGGAGGTATGGCGCATAAGCATTTGCTTTACGCAGATGATATTTTATTTTTTGTCTCCGACGGTGTCAGAGTGGACCGTGAGGGGGGTTACTACACTTGGTGACCTATATGAGAGTGGAGTGTTGAGATCTTTTGAGAATTTGGTTCAACATTTTGGGATTCCCAGATCTCAGTTCTGTAGGTATTTACAGCTGCGCCACCTGCTCTGTATTGTTTTTGGGAGTAGCACACACCCCCCTAAAGTGGCAGATACTCTGGGAGTGGTGATTACGGCTTTCGGACAAGGTCATGAGGCATCAGTGTATTACTCCCTGCTAATTCAGAGTCTGGGGGACAGAGCTTCAACTTCTCTCAAGAGATTATGAGAGAAAGATTTGAATTTGGTATTGGAGGAGGGAGTGTGAGCTAGGATTCTAAAAAATGTCAAGTCTGCATTTAGAGATGCAAGGGTGCGCCTTGTGCAATTCAAGATTTTACATAGATTCTATTGGACCCCCTCTAGATTGTATAGGCTTGGTCTTAAAGACACACCCACCTGCTGGCGATGCCAATCAGAAGTTGGAGACACAACCCATGCCTTTTTGGTGTTAAGAGCCAATAATTTTGGTTAAAGGTTCAGAGTTGCTTGTGTGACGTTTTGGGCACTCAGATTTTACTTTGCCCCAGACTTTGTATTTTGGGTGATGGGGCGGTCATAAATTTGGGGGATAAACATATAAAAAACTGGGTTATGACCAGTATCATGATTGGCAGACAAATTATTTTAAGGGGTTGGAAGTTGGACGGAGCGTCATAATTTCCGGAGTGGTGTGCGGAGTTGGGGAGGGTGGCAGCCTTCGAGGAGGTGGCAAATAGAAGGCTGGGGTTTGGGGACTTGTTTGTCAGGAAATGGGGTAACACTTGAACCTGCATCATATACTCCATGTCATCATGTGCTGTGCCCATCGACAATGCCAGAGTCAACTTAAGATGTTTTTCAAAAGTCAGGATAAATTTCAGTGGGGAATGTTAGTCTAACATGTTCAAGGAATAAGTCTAATGAATAAATGAATATTTTTCACTTAAGTCATCTCAGTGCACGCTTGTTTTGAGTTGATCCACAGTGCATACTGCAGACAGCCTACTTCAAACACGCATGTTGATACAACTTGAATGGAATCGTTTTTAATGCTACCAAAATGTCATAATAATGGTTTGTTTCATGAATCAAATTATAAAACATTTTATTATTATAAAACAAAAAAGTTTAATATTTTTGAAACTAAGAAATTTTCTCTGCGTACACAATTGTTGTAGAACTTTGTTCGGAGCCACTGATCCAGAGTCAGCTTTTCTCATCCCATTCTCCCAGTTACAGGGAGCTGTAACACGGAGCAGTTTGGCTGCATAAGTCAGTGAATTGAGCGAGTATTTCACTATGTGTATCATGTCAGAGCCAGAGGAAGACTAGTCTTATAATCCCTCTGCCTAAATGCGTTTACTGATTTTTAATGCAGCGTGTATTTACACATGAATCAACAGCGTTTCACTCAAACAAATGTTGAATGGTAAATGCTTTAACACATAGCAGTTCGGAAGCAAACTGATCCTAGAGAAGTAGTTACGGGCAGCTTTAAAACAAAGCAGTTTGGATGCACAAACCGTCAGTGATCATTCCACGTTGTATGTATCTGTATAATCATGCCGTGGCCATGGGAAGACTTCTACGGGCTTATGCCTGCGCTATATTATATCATGAAAATGTGTTTTTACACAATTTTAAATGCAGCCTACATGAATCAATCGCAAGAATCAAAGTATCACTTACCCGAATGTTACATTTTTGACAAAATGATGCCTTATGAGAACACATTTCTTAACTCTTGATGTGATTGTCATGACAGCGGCAAAGTGTATGAGAGCTCCAGTTCACAAAAAAATCCACTGCTGCAAATGATGACTACAACTGGATTTCACCGAAGCGTTCAGATTTACAATACTTTACCAGCAATATTTTGCCATTTTTAAAACATAATTCAAAAAAGCTAAGGGCTAAATGAAGACATGTTGTGCTCTGCCCATCGCTGATAAGCATGGCTCATCCTCTCTAGAACTACAATACCCATCATGCACACACATACTACAACTTCATTGTGCATCTCTGGGTAGGCAAGCCTCACACTCTCTAGAACTACAATACCCATCATGCACTACATCTCCTCCACAAAGTTTGCACACTTTTACTCCTGATTTATCACAATACGGGGAAAGGAGAGGTGTACAAAAGCAATGCTTATTTAAAAAAAAAACTGATAGTATGGTCTAAAATAAACAAAGATCGCGTTACTTTACTCGTTACTCCAAAAAGTAATCTGAGTTACTTTTAATGCATTATCCCCACTATGCACATTATATTCGCTACCTACAATTAAATGTCTTCTGTCAGTGCACGTACTTTGTTGCCTGTGTAGTTTGATACGTTGGTAAAGAACATCTGTCTTTCAGTGCATTATTTAGGTTCATTTCTCATTGGCAACCATTCTTTATTTAAGGCTATTCTATTCATTAGACTATTGTATTGATATTGGAAATTCCATTAATAATGTTTCCCCCTTTTTACCCAATATAAAATTTCACACCGGTGTTGTCCCTGGTACAGAGTAAAACCAGTAACACCGTACACCATGGCAACCATAGAGATAAGTGTGTTGACCATTATGTCTCTATTAAGGTAAAATATAAGCCGAAAACACTCAGTGCTTTTAATATATTTTTAACATTGGCAACTAATGTATATTTATATATTCCCTATATGGTAACAAATAACAAATGAACCAAAGGAACATTGCCATATTTAGACTTTTTTTGTCAATAAAATTGGATTTTAAATGAAAAAATAGCCTTTTAAATTTCCAAAATTAAAACCACATGTGAAGTAAATATGCAACATGATGAGGTCATGTGACAACAGTGTAGCATACTGTTGTTTGAAATGCATGTCATTGCATAATGCGTTCTGTTACACATACGCACGCACGCACACACATACACTCGCGTACACACACACACTCCCATACACACATACACACACACACACACACACACACACACACACACATGCGCGCATTCATATACATACATGCACGCACACGCACGCATACACACACATAAACACTCGTACACACACACACATGCACACACACACACACACACACGCATACACACACATTACAGTATTTACTGGACAGTCAGTAAGTAGTGAGGTAGTATACCATTCTGTGCCTCTAAGTGCATCTTTAAGTAAAACACCAAAGGGGCTGCTGTCTTCCTGTCATGTGGCTTTGTGCTTTTGTAGAGATCTATTCTCTGTTTAGGGAAGCTGCCTGTTAAAAGGGATTTATCATAACAATATATTTGGGAATGGAGAAGCACTTCACACGAAAGTTCACACAAAATTAAAATGCAAAATAAGTAATTAATTGATTTGCCCTCATGTCGTTCAAAGCCTGTATTGATTATTTTTCCATGGAACATTAAAGGAGAAATGTTCGAAGAAACCTTTACGATTCTTGCCATACAACATTTATAGTGACCAGAGGCATTCAAGCTCCAAGAAGGGCAAAGGAAAAAAAGTACACCTAAAAAGTACTATTAAAGTACTTTTTAATGCACCTTGTGCACTTTAATGCACATCGTGCACTATATTCCAAGTCTTCTGAAGTCATACGATAGCTTAATGTAAGGAATAAATGCAAGCGTCGGAAAAGGGAACAATTATCAATGAATAATGCCTTAAATTTTTGTTTGTTCTTCACACAATATGGCTTTAGAAGACTTGGAATATCATGCAGAAATCACATGGAATGTTTTAATGGTACTGGTTTTTTTGTGGTGTTTTTAATGTCCTTTTTTTGTGCTTAACTGCCAAGGTCACTTTGAATTGTCATCGTATGGCAAAAACTGCCTAGTGATTCCTCAGAAATGTTTACTTTTGTGTTCTACAAGAAAACAACAGCATACAGGTTTGGAACGATATGAAGGAGAGTAAATAATTGCAGATTTTAATTTTTGGGTGAACTATTCCTTTTGCATTCGTGCATGTGTTAATTTCGATGCACACTTCATTAGCATTAGGTAAACGGAAAGCTAAACCCAGAATGAGTGTGTCGTTCTGATTTTTAATGGACTCAGAGCCTCGTTTTCCTGACGGAGAGCTAAAAAATATAATTAACAATCACTTTATGGGTGATTGAATTACCTAGTAACAGCTGAGACTGTTAGTTAAAATCTATTTGTTCGGTTAAGGACTTGTGAGAGAATACTGTGCTGATAGCTCAAATGGCATGCTATTGTAGAGGTCTTTAAATGACTGTTATAATAACAACCTTGTGTAAATATGTGAATGCAATGAAGGACATATACCTGGCTCTTGGTAACAAGTGTGACTCTTGCTGTAGTTTTCTGCTGTGTAGCTCTGTAACCCTCTCCCTGTGCACGTAAAGTTCATGTACATTTATATACAAAAGGTTCTTGAATAGGGCTGAGTGATTAATCAATATAAAATCAAAATCGTGAGATGACTAAGTGCGATTATCAAACCGCAAAGGCTGTGATTTAATTCAATAAATAAATAGTGCAGGTTTGTGTTACAAATGTGATTAGAAATGGCAACGTTTATTATGCAGTTTCTTTATGTAGCCTTTAATAGGTTTCATTCAAGCTGTAAAACCACAAAAATACTTACTTGTAACTGAAAATACATTGTGTACACTATTTGAAAGATACATATACTATATCGTCCTGTGATGGCCTTTAATAATAGTTTAGGTTGAATCTAAAGCAAATGTGAGGAAATGAGATTATTAATATTATTGTTATTACAAAAAAAGATTTATATATCCATAATAATTTCTTATATTAATAATAACGTATTGGAACTTGGGTTCCAAAAAAATAATGATGAAAAGTGTGCTGAAACCCCATCACAAAGTGGACAAAAACAGGTACACAGTGAACAAATAGATTACAATGTGAAGATGATGTGAATCAGATTTTTTTTCTCTCTGTGTTTCACTGTATTTATTTATTTATTTAGGACTTCAGTGTGAACGCTTTCTTGAACCATATTTCTATTAACAGAAAATCATGGTTTGGTCAAAAGGAAACAGTAGTTTAGTTTATGTTTATAACCATATTGCAGTTCAAATCGCAATATGTTTCAAAATTATTGCAATTAGATTTCTTTGGGTTTTTTTTTGTCCTAACCATTCAGCCCTATTCTTGGTTAATAAAGAAATCTGAGTTCATCCTCCCCAAGCCTCTGGGCTTAACCCTGCAAAGCCTGACATGAAAGAATTGAAAATGAAAGGAACGGAAAATACTATTTATTTAGATTTTTTTTATTTTTTTTTTTACATTATACTGTTTTTAGTACCACCAGACAAACTATAAAAAGAAATCTTATATAAATAAAAATTGCTCTTTTAAAATTTTTTTTTTTTTTTTTGCATCATATTTGATACTTTGATACTTTGGGTTTTAAAGTTCATTATCCTCCTGAGCCCCACCAATTCATTTTTATATAGGAGATTTGTTATTTAAGTTTTTCTTAGCCCATACATGCTACAGTGGTAAATCTTGGGGTATTATCAGAGGATTACCTGGGCTTTTCAGAGATACCAAATGTTTGAGTGTTTGGCCATGACAACGTCCTCCCTTTGGTCTATAAATATGGATCGAATCGTATCGCAGCTCAGTTCAGCACATCAAATACAATATGAATAAAATATTCTTTTTTTTTAATAAACAATTTTATCATATGTGTTTTATGCACCATACACTATATTGATATTTAAAAAAGGGAAATTGTAAAACTTTTTTTCGCTGGGTCTCAGAAACTTATGGTAAGATGACATCATAGCTTATAATGCAAAATAATGAGATCTCTATAATGACAGAGCAGGCTGCATATATGAAAATACACAGAAATATTAGATCAAACTTTAAATATATCTTATAAAAAGTATAATGTCAGAATTTTCAAAGCTCTGTGAATTTTTATTTATTTATAGTGGGCATGAATGGAGTGTAATGGTAAATGAGAGATATGCCTCAAAAGCCTGTTGTATCATATTTGACAAATGGATTTCAACATGTTTTTTCAATACAATAATATACAAAATTTTAACCAAGCACAAGTTGCTTATATGCAGCAAATACTCATTTTAAAATATCATTAACAATATAATCATTACTGTTACTGTTGCTTATTAAAATTATTAAAATAATCTGTCATTATCCCAACATGAGTAATTTTTTGCGCAAGTCCGCCACCATTTTAAATGGATTGATATAAATTTTGAAACCACTTTTTTCACAGATAATCACTAGATAGTGCCATAAACGTGAAACTTGCATACCATACTTTTTTGCTTTTCAGCTTGAACAGAGATTGAGACAGGAGCCGTTAAACATTGTGTGTCATATTTGATACACACGTCATTATAGGGTTAATTAATTTGAGATATGTTTTGAAGGGATGCCTAAAACATTTGTGATGTAAGCAGATATAATATAGCTTTGGTGAAGTGATTTGAAATGTCTTGGTCCTATTTTACTCCAAAATCAAAAGAAACAAATAATACATTATATTTGCATAAAGAAAATAAAGCACTTTTTAGGGCCATTAAGATTTGATACATTGCAAAATTATTTTTAAATCAGCTATGCAAAACCCCAATTCTCATTACAGCAATATAAAAAATTATGATCATTAGAAAAATTTCTAATTGTAATTATTTTTTTACATTTAAGTATTTAAACATAATATTTATTGTAATAAAGTAAAAAATGGCTGTGCTATGGTAATGAGAATCAGACAAGTTGAAGTAATGAGACAACATGATCACACTGGAGGTCGGCATGTAGCTTCCGATACTTCCAGTTACCTAGGACTGGCCAAATTTTGCAGAGTCACTGACAAGCGGCATCTCTTTACACATTCTTGCATCGGCTCCTGTTTGTTTACCTTCGCTTGTGGCACAACTGGAAGCAATCCCGCGTTTAAACTAGGAAGTAATCGCGTTCACATTAGGTGTGTAACGATTCACTCGTTTTCTCAATGCGTCGAATACTTATCCTGCTGATCTATTTGCATCAGTCTTCAAATATGATTTTTTAATCAAGAATCGTTAGTGCTGGTCAATAATCTATTAAAAATGCAAAAATGTTATAAATCACCATTCAACAAAACAGTGTACATTATTTTAAAATAGTGTATATAGGCATAAATATTTAATTATTCACATGTGTGATTTAATGGAGACGTGCGGCGTCGTTCTATAGGTACCCTTATAGATCTCCCCTCACAGTAGTGTGCTGCACTCTTCTGTCAGCATTCACGGGATCACACCCACTCTCGGTACCATCCATAACTCATAGAATATTTTTCTGAGCAGCTTTTGAGCACCTCGGGTCTGATCTCCCCTCAGGATGGCCACTGACTATCACATGAGCAGTTATAAGCTCGCGCTCGTGTCTTGAGTGAAACGCGCTCAAAGCGCTGTACAGCTGCCAACTAAGTGGCTGCGAAAATGGAAAATGCTGCCTTAAGAAAAATGGAAAATGCTGCCTTCAGAGGCTGTATGCAGAGAAGGATGAAAATAAGGTGTTTTTTTGACTGTCCTGAGACCGTTTCCTTAAGAGTTCCATTAATTCAAAAACGCTGTTGGTTAAACCGTTAACTGGATAGGTAGCGAGTCAGCTGCCTACGTTTTTGGATGCAGCCAATTTCGCGTGGACACTACTGAAATAAAATGCTGTCATTGCAGTGAAGCATAGTGCTATTTAACTGGTATCATTGTTTAGTTAGGTACGTGCTATGCAGAAAACATTTAAGTCATCTAGTCGATATTGCTTTTCTCTTTTCTGTATTTGTATATAAGGCCTTGAGGAAACTGAATGTAGTCAGATGCTGATACTTTAATGCTGATATATTTGGATTGTTTTTAATGATTCAGGGTTCCCATGGTCATTGAAAACCTTGAAATAGCAGGGAATTTTAAAATTGTGTTTTCTAGGCCTGAAAAAAGTCATTTCTGCATTTTATTAATGCAAATTAATAAAATCTTTAAAAAAAATGTATGGAATTTGTATAGTGGGATATGGAATACTTTCGTAGTTATGCCTTGGCTCTAAAATATTTTATCGGCACATTGCACTCTGTTGTATTTCAAGAAGCCTGTATGTACATGTATTTAATGTGTTTTCATTCAAGCTGCTTTTGGTGCAAGTATTTTGTCTTTTTTTCTTGCTTAAGATACATTAGGGGGAGTATTTAAAGAACCCTATAAACGCATTTAAAAAAATACAGAATCAAATAAAATTTTATTCTGAATCATATCGAATTGAAAACCTTTGAATCGTGAATCGATTCACTTTCATCTCAGAGATTCACACCCCTAGTTCACATAAGTGATGAGTGTGATTCTGAGGTTGCAATTTTCCCTCTAGCTTTACATTTTTACTCCACTGGTGGTTAGGTTTAGGTTTGGGGGGTAGAGTTTGTAAAATATGCATTCTTCTTCACTGTATTACACCCTGCACAGTTGAAAACAACTCACTTCACAGCTCGCTTTTGGCGCCCCTCCGTGGACATTACACCTGGAAAATGGAGATCACATGTGCCCATATCCCCAACAACATTTACCTCTTTGGCCACTGGGGGCAGTGTTTCACATTCTGTAAGCACAGACCGATTTTAGCTATAGAAAAGTCTACCTACTTTTTCCAATTGGGGCAAAAATATTTCATAATGCAAAAAAAAAAAAAAAAAAAAAACTTAAATGTCCTTAAGATAATGAAGCCCAAATTGGACATATGGTAATTCTGGTGTTTAAGAGGGGAAATGCAAAAATGATTATTGATTTATTTGTGTATTTCCATTTTTAAACCTGAATTCAATTCAGGCAGTTGTCCTGCATGGATTGCATCAAATCGGTCATTGACAGGCATCAGATGGTTATTGGGAACTTTAAATAATGGAAATAATTTTTTAGGCGAAATACAAATCGACAAAAATAAGACAATTGTTGACATACTGGTAAAGTATAGAACTATAAAATAAATATGGAAAGCATAGCTCTTGATGAGAACTTTTGAGAATTTGATGAGAAACGTTTGAGTTCATAGAGACATCTCTGACTTTTGGCAGACTTGGTACCTTGCCAAGTCAGAGCACAGTTTGACATTGACATTGTTGAGGTTGTTGTTTTACCAATTAATCTGTGCTGATAATTGCTTTTTGCAACTATCGGTTATCAGCAAAAATCAACTGCAATAATTACCAATTTTTTTTATTTATTTTTTATTACTCTATGAAAATATAGGCCACAAAAAGCTTAATTTGATGCATTGTTTCATTTTTAGCATTGTAACAGAGCCAAGCCTCTGTCACCATCACTGTTTATGGACTAATTCACTTTATTAATGTGAAATGTTATAAACACTCATGACAATTGACAAGCGATCGTTGATGATCTACTATTGATGAATGAGGATCAACTGTTGTTTAATTACTGCTCATACTATTTAGGCCAAATGACAATATTTACTTTTAGTGATTATATTGTAATTCACTGTAAATTCATTAAATCCATTTTAAAAATATCGTCTGATTAATCGGTCATCAACCTTTTCCACTGCCTTATTGATCAATATCTGCAAAATCCACTACCAGTCCACTGCTATTGTTGATACCTCACCTGAATCTCTAGAGTAGACAAGTGAGGTTACTTGGGGTCTTTTTCTCTGAAGAAAAAACTAGAAACATGAAACTTGAGCAAAAGTCTCCATTTGTTCTCCAGTTAATCTCATTGCTGTCTAGTAGAAGCAATTGAGATATCAACGAGGTCTCATTTATGATTTGTCCTTCTTGTGGTATTAGTTGTTGCTCTTATACAGTATATTAAAAGTAAAAGGTAGACGTGTCTGCAAATGTTGTTTTACTCTCTTTTAAACTGTATCAACTGTTATACTTATGCTGTGAAATAAAAACAGCAACATCTGTATTATTTGAAAAATCGAATTATGACTAAATGCAGCTCAGAAGCTCATAAGTGAAAGGAAAACATTTTAATTAATTGGATATTGTCAGCTGAAACTCAAGGTCCTCATGATAATGGTTTGTCTTATTGAGACTATGAACATATAAATCTTAGTTTATGAAGAGCACACGGTGGCTTCAGGATTCACTTGACCTGAAAACAATGTTGTCAGTGTTTTTGTACATCATGTTCCTTGCTTGAGATTGAAAGCTTGTGCTCTTCTCAAGGCAAGCAGCATTAGTATGTGATTTACCCTGTTTTCCCTTGCAGTCAGTATGCAATTTTATTGTCCCACAATGTGAGTCTGATGTGGAAAAAGAGCCTGAGGGCACTTACACACTAGAAAAAGCTCTAAATTCATAAGATGTGTGGAAAGAGCCTTGTAATTTTTAAATTAAGCAGTATTATAGTGAATTCGGCAGCAGGTGCTTACTGAAATTCAAATCACTGCCCCCAGCGGTCGAAGCTAGAAGTGTTGTTGAACGTACGCACCAAAAATAAAATTACTAGTAAGATTTACTTAATTTTTATTTAGCAAGTACACAGTGTTTCTAAGTAAATCTTAATGGTATAAAATTACATAAAATCTTAACTTCATGACATATTGATTAAAGTGAAAAATTTTACTTGAACATTTTGGTAACTAGAGTAACTTTTACTTGCAAATATGATATACATGGTACTTAAAAGTATACCGATCAGCCACAACATACTTAAACCAGCCCATCTGGCACCAGCAATCATCCATGCGATTATCTAATCAGACAATCATGTGGCAGCAGTGCATAAAATCATGCAGATACAGGTCAGGAGCTTCAGTTAATGTTCACATCAACCATCAAAATTGGGATAAAATGTGATCTCAGTGATTTGGACTGTGGCATGATTGTTGGTGCCAGACGGGCTGGTTTGAGTATTTCTGTAACTGCTGATCTCCTGGGATTTTCACACACAACAGTCTCTAGAATTTACTCTAGAATGGTGAAAAAACAAAAAAACATCCAGTGAGCAGCAGTTCTGTGGATGGAAACGTCTTGTTGATGAGAGAGGTCAACAGAGAATGGCCAGACTAGTTCGAACTGACAGAGTCTATGGTAACTCAGATAACCGCTCTGTACAATTGTGGTGAGAAGAATATCATCTCAGAATGCTATTCTGAGATGCGGGTTGGCGCTGTTTTGGCAGCACGAGGGGAACCTGTACAATATTTGGCAGGTGGTTTTAATGTTGTGGCTGATTGATGTATATTGTTATAAATTATATTATTAGAACATATCACGTTTTGAACTTTCATCACAAACATGTTTATTCATGTACCACATGACACAGCTTTGCACAGGGAAGCTTAATGCAGTATGTAGTCTGTAAGGCAACATTACCTTGCATTACAGATGATAGCAGCAAGATATAGAGTTTGATATCTATAGCAAGATAGGCCAATATATTTTTTGATCACGAATGGCTAATTTTGAGTAGAAAATGAACTTCAGACTGCACAAAACAAGAAGTTACCAAACGTAGCAACAAAATGAACAACAAAAACAGTGTAGATCAACTTGCAAACAGAGAAAACATGCAAGCTTTTTAATTATTCAAGCCTAGTGCATGCTGGAAACACCAGCTTGGAAAGTTAAGTAAAATTTACATTTTATTTATCAGTGAAATTTACTTAAATTTGCAAATAAATATGACAAGGTTTTCTACTTTAGGGTGGATACATGATGACACATTGGAAAGATAATAAACAAACAAATAATATTAACTTATAAGCTAGAACATTAATTTTTACATGTTTGAAGGTAGAATTTACTTAATATTTTCAAGTTCATACTTGAACTTAGTTAATGTAGAAGGAACTTAATCTTTTTTTGCTATATTATATACATGCGTATATTATACACTATAACTGTCAGCGAAAATGCAACCTCTGAATAGCCATTGTCTATGTGAACACAATCACTTCCTGGTTCCCACAGAACCAGAACCTGTGTTTCTGAAGTTGCAAGAGTACTGTGCTATTAGTAGTGCTAGAGGGAAATGTGTTCATGCTGGAATTGATGCCAAAACGCCTTATGTGGGATGCCACTTGTCAGTAATTCAGCAGTATGGGGTTGATTTTGGGGTACATACACTTTTAAAAGCAACATGTCATTTTCCTGTGTGATCATGTTTGTCAGGATCCAGGAGGCAGCCCAGCAACATTGCTTCATTCCTTGAGGACACTTCTGGGATGTAGCCCACTTGTAGATCCGGGTTTGGCGAATGAGAGATGCGGCAGTGGATTGATTTCAGTGGTGAGGGGGCGAAGTAAATGCCAGCTGCATTATCACACACTGCCAGCAGTCCTTTTCTACACCATCCTCTTACTTTTGTGCGCTTCAGTTGTGCTCCTGGATGCGAGGCGTTGGTTGGAAAGCTAAAGCAATGATGAAAGGAGGAGGTGGGCGGTTCCCCTTTTCCCCAATTATCACCAAAGTATAAGATTGCTTATGCAACCATTTTAAAGAATTGTTCTTAGCTACCATAATTGGAGAAGACCAGCATGGCTGGTCAACAGTATATGCTTTGGATGCTGTTCCACTGCATGGGATGATTTTGATGCTGGTGTTCCCATTAAACCTCTTAACCTGCAAGAATTTCTTGGTCAGTCAGACACACCAGGAGGATTATGCTGGTTAACCAGCTATTCAACATTTACTGGAAATTCATGGTGAAAGATTTCACGCACACGTACACACATGCTGGTGTGATTAGCTTCCGAATTCCCTTCGTGTTTTCTTTCCACTAATAAAAGCTGATCCTCATCCATTGGTTTGCAGGACAACAAGAACTGAATACAAATAGAGTAGAATTAAAAAAGAATCAAAATATTACAAGATTTGCCTTATGTTGCTGAACGACCCGCCCCTCCCTCTCATCATCGTCACCCTGCCTCTGAGGGGCATCCTTCAGCCAGGCTCATGACAGGAGTGGGCAGAGGAGGCACATAATTAATAAGCCTCGTTTGGGCAACTGTTTGGAACGAGGCACATGGCCTCGTCACTGCTGCCAAATAAACGTAGAGCGTGCCTCTTCTCACGGAATCGGCTTCTATTCTCCGTGTGTGCACACTACCATCCTTGCATGCACAGGACCAGAGCGGGGAAGGTTCGGCCAAGTAAGATGCATTGCCAGACCCACTACTCGGACACTTAGATGTGTCGCCGGGGAGGACAGCACACGTTGCGGCCGACGGGCTGGAGGTCGGGCCACGTTCCCCTCTCACCTACCGTGGGCCTGGTAAGGCAGGCCGCCAAGGATGCCACCACCCCACACACCACGGACTTAGGAGGGGAGGGTGTGCGGCTGTCATACGCCGCTCAAACCTGGGCCATTCCTTGGACACTCCCCAGACCTTCACAGAGCATCGTTTCAATGCGGAGATGCCAGATTCCCCCTTTATTTTGGACACTTTCCCCCTTGGACACTATTTTCCCCATTTATGAACATTTTATGTTTATTATTGTTTTCCAAAAATGCCTCTCCGAGGCTTGACGCCACACACACTGTGTGTCTGTCTCTTGCTCACCCTGCCACACTTGTAATATAATATATCATTTTTAATCCAACACCTCGATGACACACATCCACAGCACAGCATTTGTTTTTATTATAAGCTTCACATTTCTGCCTTTAAATCCTCCAAAAATCGGCCCCATTTGCTTCCATTTTAAGTGCCTCACAGTAACCTCGATTATTGCATTTTTTAAATAAAAGGAGGGATGAGTCGAAATAAATATTTGTGGTAATCAACATTATGCCACAAAAGCTGTAGATTGAACTTAACTTGTACTGAACCTGTAATATTCCTTTGATTTACATGTAACTGAAACCCAGGGCCTGGTTACTTTTCACAATTCTTACCTCTATTTTTATTCTTGAGTTTTTATTCAAAATCAAGGAATGATTTTAAAAGTATGTTGCCTAATTATGGCCTTCCATCACTTTTCAATTGCTGACTTACATTTTATGCTGTTGTTCTAGACAGATACCTTTAACAAATACTTCAACAGATAGTCAAAGGGCAGTTCACCAAAAAAATTAAATTTCTGTCACCATTATTCACCCTGTATGAAGTCTGTATGAATTTCTCTCTTCCTTGGGATGCAAAAGGAGATTTCAGGCAGAATATTAGTCTCTGTCACCATTCACTGTCACTGCACTTTTTTCCATACAGTGAAAGTGACTGAAACTAACATTACCCCTAACATCATCTTTTGAGTTCCACGGAAGAAAGACCATCACACAGGTTTACAACAACATGAAGGCGAGTAAGTGATGACAGAATTTTCATTTTTGTGTGAACTATCCCTTTAAGAGTACAAGTCAGTTACTTAAAATTGCAGTTTAATGTTGACAAAATGCATTGAAAATGTTAAAAGGTAAGATACTGACAACCTGATCTCATGAAAAGTTGTACATAATTTATGAGTTGGCTATTTCGTATGGTCTCGCAAGATATTGTTCACATAAACTCGTACGAACATGCAAATTCCTGGATGTCTAATGCGGAAGTGTGCAGGTTTCGCGCATGAGGCGTTAAGGACATACTTATTAATATTATGCCCTTACCCAAACCCCTTATCAAAACTTAACAAATCAGTAGAGTGTGCAAACATGATAGGAAGCTGTTGTGTGTGACAGAAGCAAGTAATTGTCGCATATTAGATGGAAACGATGTCCAACGATGTCATTGGCTGTAGTGAAAGTCGTACGAATTCAAACGAGTGCAGTCGCACGTTATCATACGAATTAGCCAAATTTAGAAAAGTCGTACAAATCCTGACTATTTCGCCATGAGAGTGTGTTGGATCCTGAGAGAGAAACTTGCTTATATACTGTAGTATGTATATTAAATATAAATAATAATATATTTCCATATTATTAATATAATATTATTTATATTACAATATTATTATTGTTTATGTGGATTATTACTTGTTTATTAAAACTGACTGGTTCACATGGCAGAGAAAATACCTGTATATGTCAGATGGAGCTTTAGAGAGATGAGAGATGTAAGAGCTGTTTAAGCGTTTCTCTTCACCCTGCAGTTGAGTAGTTCTGGTAGCATTTTACACAAAGCATTTTTGCGATTTCTGACTTTATAAGTCATTATAAGGGAGCACCATGGTGTGAAAGGCAGCTAAACTAGATAGCTCCAACATTGCACGCTTACAACATTGACAGCTTTGTTGATTATAAATAGGAGCAATAGTTTTAGCACATCGTTAGCATACATAGATGCTGTATAACACCATTCGTATATCAAATGAACAGGTTTACAGATCTGTAACATCTTAAGTTCAGTAAATATGCGTTAACGTGCTGTGCGTACTCACACTAAACTCAACAAGCTGCTGAAAGCTGCATGAGAGAGAGAGTGACAGACGTAGGAGGGCTGATTTATTCTTGCAGATTCTGGAATTACAGTTTGATACAAAGACAAAATTATTTGTTTGATTTGTTCATCTGTAAGGATTGGTTTTCCAGTTCTCAGCTACATGTTAAAGTGAATAAAGGTGTGCGAGAATTCCCAGCATTATGAAACAATCAGCAATCCGCAATCCAGCACCAAATTTCAGGCCCTGCCGAAACCTAAAATATTCTTTAAACTGCCTAAATCAACTGGATTCAGTCAGAGTTACTGAATAGTTTGTGCGTTTTCTATACCTGTCACTGCATATGGAACTGGCATCAAACCTAACAGATGTCTTCTGAATAGTTATGGTCAATAGGATGGATGGTGGGTGAAAAGTTCACTCCATTATTTTGTTGCTGCATAAACACCTATATGGCAAAAGATCGCCTTGATAAACAGGCTTACAGAGCTGTTAATATGTACATTGCAATGAATGTGCACCCCTCATTTGCCACATATGATATTTGTAAGTCCTTTGAAATGTAAAAGCAGAGGCGATTCTAGGGACTGGGGACCCTAGGCAAAAAAAAAGTAAAGTGGGCCCTTCTGCAACCGTGGAATTTCAGCGCAAAAAACCTGTGTCTTATCCACAAACCACCCTTAATCTATTTTAGCAGGTGCAATCAGCACTGAAATTGTTCTGCGTCTTGAGGATTTAAATGAAGTCATTGCTATTGCTTTCCGCACTAACACGTCTCCTTTCTATGTAAATTAGACTTATTGTAGATTGCACTTCATTCACAAAAATTGTCTGTCAATTTAGACAGTGTTATTACCACCAAATGAAAGAAGGCAGTAAAATTAATTTTATTTAAAAGATATGGTTGTGAACATTTCCATCTTATCATATCAAATGATGGAGAAGAGTGTTATAACCTGGCATATATCCAGGGTTGTCAAGCGCACGTTCTGTATGTTTAAGAGATGATTTACAGGATGATGTACAGTCCCGGCAGGGTGGGTCAAATACAGTGGTCTGCGGCATCCTCCGCTATATAGCGCTCAGAATAGGCCCGAAAGACCAGATTTGTGTGTGCAAATTGTGTTCAGCATTGATTTTGTGGGTGAGTTTGTGCCACTGACCTGCATAATAGATTTTGTAAATCGGGTGTTAAAGAAGCGCAGAGAAAATAAATGCCGCTTTTACTGGGCACAATTCATTCTTAGTGAATCTGCCCCTGAATGACAATCCAATCTTTTCTAAAGAAATTTGAAGTAAACATAAGAATCCATAAAATTGTCTCCAAATGTACACGTATTTGGACTACACCTTCTAATGGACCTTATTTGCTAAAGCATCGCAATGACAAAAAGACGAGAGCTTGTGTGTCTTTATTACATGTTTATGCCTGAATCTCGTTTTGATTTTGCATGTCAGATGTGTATTCCTGATGTAAATTATGGAGTTACTCTCACTGTAACATTTCTATCAGTGGTGAAATATCAAAGCTTTCTAATGATGTAGCTATATTTTGTTGCAATTAAATACGAATTGTATGGAGAATAACATTCAGTGAATGTAAACAATACCCATCGTGACTCTCACGGCCGTTGGCAATCTTTTCGTGAGAAGGGATAATTCAGTAAATATTACAGATTCTGTTCCAGTCAGCACTGTCATGCCGCTTCTTCTCCTCCTCTTTTTTTTTCCCTCTTCTGACTCCCGGATTAGTACATTGGACATCCTCTTCATGATGCCTGCATCCCGCTCTTACTTGAATTCGATCATAGCTAAAGGGATGGGGGCCCCCTAGGGGGGTTTTCGAAAATGTCATTCTAGTCTACTAAGCATTGCCGGTCATTGGTTTCAAGTGTCGTTGCTGTGAACTACTGTAATGGGGGACCTGTGGGGTGCCCTTTCCCAGCTTGGGGCCCCAGGCAATTGCCTCCCTTGCCTGTCCCGTAGGCCCGCCTCTCTGAAAAAGCACACCTCTCCTCAACAAGCCACGTGATTTGATGTATCATTTATACCAGTAGCACAAACATGAATTTAAAGCAAAGAAATTTGTTCAAATCACTAACTCTAAGTTTGAGCAATAGTGATGCTTGACTTTTTTTCACAACAGTAATCTGTTGTCTTGCCAATTTATCCAATTTACGTATTTACACACACTGCTCCATCAGTCATAAAATCTCATATCCTGGTATCGACCGACTTTGGCTTCTTATCTTACATCATACAAACAAATCAATGGATGTGGTTTCTGAATAGCCCTGAATGCACTTTGTAGTAGAGCTCTGGTTGCAGATGAGACAACATAAAGCAGTGCTTTAGATCTATTCACTCACATGTATTTTAACATAGCACAAATTACACAGTTCAGCTTTAGATTAATTATACTATATTATCCGCAATAATGGACTGTTTAATTATGAAAGCATTTATGTGATAAGCTACAACAGGGTGATGTGATGGATGTTTTTGATCAGGCAAAAATAAACAGCTTTTTTTTAATAAACCCCTTGTGGTCTAAGAGGGAAAGGATTTTGCAGGTGGGGGGATTTGATTTTGCATGATATCGAATTTAAACCTGCATCTTAAGCAAAGCGTACGCTACACGACTTGCCGTCGGCGCTCTCACAGTCTTGCTTTTCATTATGCTGGTGCGCACAATACAGGACTGTAATGTATCAACCACACAACCACAAGCGAGACACATCACAGTTAAACCTGGTTGTTTCTTTTGACCACTTGTGTTCGGATTAAGTCTCTGATTTCATGAGGACATACATCAGTCATTACGTCTGTGTATTATAGAATAATAATAAAGCACAAAAAAATAATTTTAGTGCAGTACCTGTAACTGAGTTTCTAGTGTGCATGCTGCCCATATTTGTGTCCCTATTGTGCGTGTTCATGCATTCACTTTTTTACATTTTCAGATCATACTCTTATTTTCCTTTAAATCTGCATGTTACTGGCGAAAAACCGTCCGTTATAGCTGCTTTTAGTGTTGCCCTGTTTCAAACTGATCGCCCAAAATGCATCTTAAAATTCAGATAACAAAATGCATTCACAAACTCACGCAGTTTATTCTTGATAACATGTCAACAAACACGAAATAATGGCCCATTTTTGTGCTTAATGGCTTAATGGAGGCGAAGACTCAAATGAGTTTGAGCAGACGAAAGAACAGACTGGCTGGGCAGGAGGAACCGGACAGGACATCGACTGACCGACCGACTGAATGAATGACTGACTGGAACCAACCGACAGACACCTAGAGAGTGTGAGAGAGATTAAATAGGGAAGAGATTAAATAGGGAAGGAAATAAGGAGGGTAACAAGGGAAGGCAGGTAAACTAATAACAAGACAAACAAGGGCCGGGGTCTAGACGAGAGACAGAAGAGCCCATGGCAAACAAACCTGACAGAAGCCATGTGCTCACATCAAACACAGTGACAAGACAATAGAGCACAAGGCAAACGAAACCATCATTGACCATGTGCCCAAGCAAAACACAAAAGACATTGCAAAAGAGCCAAACCTAAAGACATGCACTCTCAAAGATGAGACAAGGAGCACGAGTATCTGCATCCTGACTCTGAAACAAAACCAAGGCCAAAGAGTCAGGATCCAGACTCCATGCTCCGAACATGAAAACACAGACCGGACAGAAGTTCCCACGGCAAGGAATAAAACACCAAAAACCTGTGCGCTCACACGAAAAACACAGAACATGTGTCAGGATCCTGTCACCACAATAAACATAACTGACAAGGTGACAGGACCCTGACAATTGGCACCATGTGCAAAGGGAAAAAAGAAGTAGGGAGATGTGGACGATTTATTTTATTTTCTAATTATTTTTGTCTCCTGTTACCCAATTCCATGCTTTCCTTTTTCAACAAACATGAAAGAATGGCTCGTGCCCATTTTTATGCATATTTGCGCTAATTTGTAAAGGAACAAAATAATAAAAACAGGTGAAAGTAATAAAGACAGCAGGTAGGGAGATGTGGATGATTTATTATTTTTTCTCTTCTGCTTCCTAATACCTTGCCCTTCTCTTGCGCTTTCTCTATATTATATTTTGGCTCATAACGGTCTCTCACTTGACGTCAAGATTTCAAAGGAGACGAGCTTGAGTTGTGTAGCGTCCAGTAGGCATTAGTGAGCGCAATGGCTCAATGTGTCGAGAGCACATGCGCCAACTACTGCACTACAGCTCTGACGCTTAACTTTTAACATTTCTGATACTTTTAACCTTAAACTACCTGGAGGGTTTGACCATCAGGCACTGCATCACCAAGATCATTTCTTGGATTTTTTTTTTCTTGTTTTTTTTTTTTGGCCGTCTTGAGCTTACAGTAAATTGAAGGTCAGCGAGGTAGACAGCTTCCTTTTGTTGATGTATTATGTAAGAGCTCCTGCGGAAGTTAATGTTGAGGTTGTTTGGAGGTTTAACACATCGTAGGAGGGCACATGGCTAATGGATCAGCTCCCAGTCCAGTGTTTTATGTTTGTTCCCATCCATCACCTTTTCTTGCCAACAGATTCTGTCAGCTGTGGTTGGCCAACTCCGGGTAGTGCGGCTCATTTCTCAGTGTCTCCCTGCGATAAGTATTTCACCTAAACCATGTTTAAGGTCTGCCCACTGGCACCCTGACAGGTAAATAAAGGTTGCAGATGAAAGTGGGGAACATTAGTGGAAGTGCAAAGGCAAATATAGCCCACCACACAGGGCATGACGGGATTGAGAGAGAGTGTCTGGATTAACTCTGATGATTGTACTTTAACATATTCCATACACTAAATAGACGCAACATTAGCTTTAGGTTTACATATAGAATTATTTTTTCTCATAGTCTATAATGTGGATTTTTTCCCCAATCTTTTGTAAATGACATGAACTCAAGTTTCACACCATGCACCAACAGCTTTACTCTGACCTTTGAAAGTGTGAACAAATGAAAAAAGTTTGAGAGATGTATCGTATCATCCTTGTCAAGAATGAGACATACACTGAAATTGTTTCATTTTAAGTGACACAGTACATAGACATAATTTGTGTTATATATGATTCATGGGTTATGTGTTTGGAAATAATTGGCTGTAATGGGAATTAAAATGTATAACACTAAAACAAACTGACCTAAATCTCACGGGGGGCTACTTTTCTCAATTCCTGTATATGTCAGATTGAACAAGGTCCATTTGAGGGGCAATATTTGCCTCCTGGAATTGATTGCCCAGGTCATTTTTTACCTTTCAAGGGCATTTTTTTTTCTAACCTTATAAAATAGGTATGTCATCATTTTATGTCAACTGCTTTAATTTAAACAATTCAATTTGAAAAATGGCATGTTTCAATAATTTCAAAATTGCATGATCTCTACATTGGATAATGTGCATTGTTACCCAGTTAGAACTTATTTTCACATTCACATATTTCCAAATATTTTGGCTATTAAATTAACAGCCTACAAAACTAATGCACTGACACGGAGGAGGAGATGGCTGTATTCCTCCAGATTTGGAATGAGGAGCTTTTATAAAAAAAAAAAAAAAAAAAAAAAAAGCTTTTATAAAAAGCTTCTGGAATTACAGTTTGATACAAAAACAATTTTATTGATTTAATTTGTTCATCTGTATGTATTGGTTAACTAATTCACAGCTGCACTGAAAAGTAAATAAAATTGTGCGGGAATTTTCCACATTATGAATGTGGAACTTGCGGGAAGGATTAAAATTGTGCGCAATACCGCGCCGAATTTCAGGCCCTGTTTATGTTGAATTTACAGAACTGGATGAAACAATAGCTCCCTAGCAAATTGTTGCGCTCCTTACTGTATACATAGACAGTAACCTTCTTAGGCAACATCCTCATTTAAATGGAACCTTTTAAGTGACTGATTTGGAACACTCCACATAAGCAGCAGCTCTGCACACCACACAAACAGTGCTACTCATGTGAAGCGAGACTCAACTAATAATTGATTTCAATACAGTTGGAGATTTTATGTTAGCATGTTGCTAAGCTAAATTTATTAAATTGAATAGGAGAAATTGGAACGCCCAATGTGGCAGATGTAGAAAAGGAAGTCCCACCTTACAGGTAAAAGAGCCAAGACATCACCTGTCATTTAACACAAGAATGCGCATGTGTATGAGTTTGACCAGCCTAAAAATGTGGTTTTAGCATGATCTGATCTAAAGAACAATTTATGATCATATTGTCAGATTTTACTGTTTAGTTTTAATACTTTTAAGCCGCTTGTATCCATAGAAAATAGCTCCCCTGAAGCATTCCCAAGATGGCTGCCTAGGACTTACTTGCTTTGAAAGGGACTTTGGTGATACTCTATTTCAGTAGAGTTTTGTGTTAGCATGTTGCTAAGCTAATAATGTGATATTCTAATTGCACTGAGCAAAAAAAGAGATCTGAATCCTTTAAAGTCCAGTTAAACAAAATTGCTAAGAAAACTGGCTTATTTTCTTCTGATGACTTCTACTGGAATTATCATGAATTTTGCTGCTACATTATCCAGTAGACTAGTTAACAATAAAGTTTTTCTTAATGGACCATACATTTATATTGAAATAATGTGTAGTTAGAGGTTTGTGTTTCTTTACATATTAGAGTACTCCCAATTAGTTCCACACAATAATGTAAAGATATTCTAAACTGATTATGCAAAAAAACAACACTGGTATCGGATCAGTAAAGGCCGATACTAAGATTTCAGATATTGGAATCGGATCGCAAGAGAAAAAGTTGTATCTGTGCATCCCTAATCAAAATATCATTCATTGATTGCAGTTGAAACTGTGCCAACTGCATGATAGAGACCCAGCATGTTCGTGAGTGAGAGTGAAACTGCGAGTTCAGTTTCAATCTCTCGCACTCAGAAAAGGTCTTTGACCACACTGAGAAACTCCCGTCTTGGAGTTTGTGCTTATTTAGATGACCAGCTTCTTCATTATATGAATGCACAAATAGATGGATAAAAAATATCAATACTGGGGCCTAAAGTATTGATACAACATTATGAGAAAAAGTGTCGTGATATATTGATAAATAATGTATCGGCATAGCCCTAGTGGCAACTGCATTCTAAGTGAACTCACTCCCTAAAAGTTGGGTGTACTCAAATTCAGCTTGTGACAACTGAGGCCACATCCATTTTCATTTGAGAACGTTTTCAGTTTCCAAACATTATCCTTTTCAAAAGTATGTAGTAATGGAGAGTGTTTTCAAAATGCTAGGTTTTTGTTGGAGGAAAACGGCATTCTAGTGTGAATGAGTGGCATAAACATAGGAAATCCAATGCTTTTTCAAATGAAAACGTATTAGTGTGGATGTGACCTGAATTTTCATTAAATCCATGTGGTAAATAGGGCTGGGCCAACACAATCATTTATCAATAATGTGATTTTGTTTTTATTATTTATTTATTATTTTTTACATGTGTAATGGTCCACAAAGAGCATGCAGTTTAAAAAGCTGTATCTTAAACAAATATAAACAAAGTATGGCACCTCTGTCAACGGCACTATACTAATTGCCAAATAATAATAGGTCTCCATTCGCTAACATTAGTTTGATCATTAGTTAGTTTGACATACTTAGTTTTTCCACATGCTGTTCTTTCTCCCCTACTGCTGAACATTCAGCCTTTCAAAGTATCCTCTTTTAAACACAAGCCTGCATTCAATGCAAGCGCACTATTGCAGCTTTGTGATAATCTTTGCGTTAAGAATGCTCAAATACGCATGTCAAGATAAACTAGGTTGTACACGAACAATCCGCGCATGCTGTGCTGATAACAAAATTGCCTTCCACATTTCTTGTTTACAGCTGCAAGATGCCAAAATGTTCATGGTTATCACTGCATCAACCATTGCAAGTTCAGCAGAACTCCAAACTTGTGACTTGTACCACTAACACTACACATTTTAATGTCTCCCATATTTGACATACTCAACTGAGATCATGGAGCACTCTACTAATTAGTTAATCAGTAGCATCAGGTGTGTTAGATAAAGGAGACATCCAAAACGTGCAGTGTTAGTGGTACTCCAGGAAAGGATTGAGAAACTGTGATTTAGGGGATACATTCCTATACATAGATATGGTTGTCTCTTCCAAAACTTTGCAGTGTCTATGTAGCCTTTTGTTTACTTGCATAACTGCTACTGGCTCTCAGAGGTGAAGAAACAGTTAACGGAAATATGGTTTGTTAGCTTATTGCAACACTGAAGACCCTCACAGAGCTCCTCTGGTCAGGTAGCCCTTTCAGCACAAGGTCAAGCAAGCCTTCATTATGGCTGTTTTGTCTACCAGATTGGGTAGTGCTTACCCGCAAACAAAAGCAACAGATGTCAGAGTAGGCGCGGTCATGACAACGGCATGCTGACGGCACCACCTGTGCAAGGTCTGTCTTCCAGGAGGCTGTGGGATTGTTGAGTCAGGCCTGAGGCATCAGTCCAAGTGCTCAGATGGGAAGCTTTGTAAAGTCACACCCCAAGCAAGACGCCAAGTGGAAACAGACGAGAGTTGTGTAAGCCAAGGTTCCACATAACTTTAATATCAGAGAGCTGATGTGTAAACCATCTTGACTTATGGAGACCAAAATGTGGCCAATGGTTCAGGAGATAGTAGCCTGATTTCTCCAAAATAAATAGTGACTCCGGGCTGTAAAGCTCCAAAAAGGACCAAAAAAAAACAAAAGGGTCAGCCCATCTCAAGTGGTCCAATAATTGTAATGTTGGTTGCTTGACCATTTTTAATTTTCTTAATTTTTTTTGAGTGATTACCTCTATGTGTTGGTATTGCAAAACCACCAGTTGTTTATTTATTTTTGTTTTACTTGGTTTAACCACGACAGCCATCTTTGTGTCATGGCATATGACACATATTGTGAGTAATGTGCATGCCTATTTTTATGCATGTAAGTTCACCCTTGAAAAAAATTCTAGCATTTCCAGTCTACTGACTATTAGAGAATATTTGATAGAAACACACTAGGGTTGCTCGGTATACCGGTACTTATGAAATATCGCGATACCAAAAAATGTAAAACTGTACAATATCATCTATTAAAGTGTGCTGCCTTTAGCAAAATGTAATGCAATGTGAGATTTTTGAAATGAAATCAGACATTTTTAAAATAATAATAAAAAAAGTCTCGATATGGCCAAGTGTGATCCTTAAACAGCAGAAGGATCTCATTTAATTAAATAATATAGTCACATTCGCTGCACGCTACAGAATGAACAAGAGGTGCCGCTCTGTTCTGTCATCTGCTTCACACACACAGGCACGCAGGCGCGCACACAAATGCAACACATACTATTACTGCTTGATTTTCATGTAGTGTGTTCAAAAGTATCCATCTGCAAAGCAGTGTGTTTTGTGTATAAATGGCTGTGAATTCTCAAATTACCTTTTTCTCCAGAGATTTCAGGTCTTTCAAAATAAGTCTCGCTGAAATGAGAGCTTTATTTAACTGGATGCGTGAAATTGAAGACATTACGACAGAAAAATATTACTACTGGGTAAAAGTGTAATATTCAAAGCAGTCGCAATAATACTCACAATAACATTAATATTAAATGGTTATATTATTAGTAATATTATCTGTAAGCAATATCACAAAAGCTGAATACCAGTACTTAATATCAGCATGCTGTGATTCAGCCATAGCAGCCTCAGGTAATCAGATTGTTTTCATTAATATTGTAAAGCTTTGTTGTGCATATTTCTTGTTTTTTACCAAAAATAATTATTTATAAATAATTATATTTTCATTTAATCAAAGCTGTACAGTATTATTTGATTAAACACAATTTGATCATAACATTTAATTAAAACATTTAACATGGAATCCAGAAAAAATAAAACAGAAAAGGCATAATTTTTATCTATAAGACTTTATGCAGTTCATTTTGTCAATGATTTCTGTGTAATTTCATAAAGAATCTGAGTTTTTTTTAGTTTTTTTATTTGTTGTTAGTATCGATATCGAGTTACCATGGCTGGTATTGTACTGATGCCAAAATGTTGGTGTTGGAGCAACCCAAAAACTGTTTTAGCATCTCATTCCAAAGGTTGCATACAGTTTTTGCAGGCCTCCTTGCTTGCACACGCTTTTTCAGTTCTGCCCACAAATTTTCTATCGGATTGAGGTCAGGGCTTTGTGATGGCCACTCCAATACCTTGACTTTGTTGTCCTTAAGCCATTTGACTGGCTGAGTCTTGAGATGTTGCTTCGATATATCCACATAATTTTCCTTCCTAATGATGCCATTTATTTTGTGAAGTGCACCAGTCCCTCCTGCAGCAAAGCACCCCCACAACATGTTGCTGCCACCCCCATGCTTCACGGTTGGGATGGTGTTCTTCGGCTTGCAAGCCTCACCCTTTTTCCTCCAAAAATAATGATGGTCATTATGGTCAAAGAGTTCAGTTTTTGTTTCATCAGACCAGAGGACATGTGCACTTGCAAACTGTAGTCTGGCTTTTTTATGGTGGTTTTGGAGAAGTGGCTTCTTCCATGCTGAGCAGTCTTTCAGGTTATGTCGATATAGGACTCGTTTTACTGTGGATATAGATACTTGTCTACCTGTTTCCTCCAGCATCTTCACAAGGTCCTTTGCTGTTGTTCTGGGATAGATTTGCACTTTTTACACTAAACAACTACGTTCATCTCTAGGAGACAGAATGCATCTCCTTCCTGAGCGGTATAATGGTTGCGTGGTCCCATGGTGTTTATACTTGCGTACTATTGTTTGTACAGATGAACGTGGTACCTTCAGGCATTTGGAAATTGCTCCCAAGGATGAACCAGACTTGTGGAGGTCTGCAGATTTTTTTCTGAGGTCTTGGCTGATTTCTTTTGATTTTCTCATAATGTCAAGCAAAGAGGCACTGAGTTTGAAGGTAGGTCTTAAAATACATCCACAGGTACACCTCCAATTCAGTACACCTCCTATCAGAGGCTTGACGTAATTTTCTGGAATTTTCCAAGCTGCTTAAAGGCACAGTTAACTTAGTGTATGTAAACTTCTGACCCACTGGAATTGTGATATAGTCAATTAAAAGTGAAACAGTCTGTCTTTAAACAGTTGTTGGAAAAATTACTCATGTCATGCACAAAGAAGATGTCCTAAATGACTTTCCAAAACTATAGTTTGCTAATATTTAATCTGTGGAGTAGTTAAAAAATGTATATGTACTGTGCTGGCAATCTGTTGATACTGAGGTGCACATATCAGATCAGAGCTGTTCTCAACACATCATCTGAATGGCAGTGTTGTGTACTCATGTGTGACTGGAGATAATTGATATTGATCCATCAGTTGTTCAAGGGC
Organism: Myxocyprinus asiaticus; assembly: GCF_019703515.2. Classification (NCBI taxonomy): domain Eukaryota; kingdom Metazoa; phylum Chordata; class Actinopteri; order Cypriniformes; family Catostomidae; genus Myxocyprinus; species Myxocyprinus asiaticus. The sequence goes on along the minus strand of NC_059356.1, from coordinate 9,068,419 downwards.
AGTAATGCTAATGACAGGCCACACATTGCAGACATGAGAACAATTGTCCCAGTCAGGGGTGAGTAGCCGCCCTGCCGCCCACAGATTGAGTTCCTTTTTTATTGGAGACCGTTAAAGGAATATTCCGTGTTCAATGCAAGTTAAGTTCAGTATACAGCATTTGTGACATAATGTTGATAACAACAATTTATTTTGACTCGTCCCTCCTTTTCTTTAAAAAAAAAAAAAAGAAAAAAGAAAAAAAAAAGGAAAAATCGAGCTTACAGTGAGGCACTTAGAATGGAAGTGAATGGGGCAAATTTTTGGAGGGTTTAAAGGCAGAAATATGAAGTTTATAATTTTATAAAAGCTCACATTAATTCTTCTGTTAAAACTCATGTATTATTTGAGCTGTAAAGTTGTTTAAATTGTAATTTTTACAGTCGTTTTAAGGTTTGTTGACATTACAACGTTATGGCAACAAAGTTGTAAAATTGGCTATAACTTTACACAGAAAAGGATAATAAGTGATTTTATCACACTAAAATCGCGTTAACACACATTGTTTGTCTTGTTGCTAAACTTTTGAAACAGTAGCCTAGTTTCCATCCACCAATGGCCTTTTATCGATATAAATGGTGTGCGTGATGACATCATGCCTAAAAAAACCACTTTGTCGCATAAGTTTTGGTTTATCGCAAAATAAATCTGCCCTTAAGCTGTTTCCATACAGAAATGTGTGTTTATCGCTAATTGTGTACCTTTCGCCTCCCAGATGTCCCTAATTTTTTTCCTCTGAAGTTTTGGTAAAATGGGGAAAGTATTGAGACAATTCATTGAAATTAACCAGCTTACTGTCATTTTAATTTCACAAATAAATACAATCAGAAGACGAGGAATTGCAATCAAAAGGGAGCAGTTGCCCTTCTGATAGGACTGTAATATTGGTCCTGATGTTGCCATCGGTTCTGACCCGAAAGCGAATCGTCATGGCCCTGTTCAAGCTGGAAACCTGCACCAAGTAGTGGGAGAAACTTTCGGTCTTAGTATAAGGAGCATCCATCGATATGTATCTGCTGTGTGCACAACTATTAAAGAAAAACTGATGCGGTGTAAGATCAGGGTTTACATATATGATACATTCCTGATATTCAGTAGGCTATTATGAACAATCATCTAATCTAAAGCATCTCCATCACAACTGCATTATGTCCCGCATATTTATCCAGCAACTTTTAACAACCAACTGAACTTGATTGTCATCTCAAATTAATTTTAGCGTCATAATGCAATTTACATTTTCTGGAGAAGCTCAGCAAATGCGATCTGAGGTAAAGAGGGTTAGATTTAAAATATTTAAACGTTTTAAGATGTTCAAAAGCTTGTTTTCTGAAAGTGAACTCGACACTGGACAAATAGTTAACTGATAGTTTTGAAAAAAGTGTAAAACATTCTGAGAATGTCATTCAGCCGTCTATTTTTGTCTACAAAACAGGGTAAGGCTAATTTAAGTTTTCTCCTGGTATTGTGTATTTATTTTTCATTTAAAACATCTTTGTGCACAGAAATGATATGTTTTTTGTATTGAGGGCTAATTCCATGACTGCGGTCTATTATTTTGAATGGTGTGTAAAAGCAACTTTAATAAATAAACGGATGTCTACTGCGATTAATCGCAAACAGTGGCCATTCATTTGTTCTCCATGCACTTGTCGATGTGCATGATACGAGATATTTGTATTTGCACTCCTGGAAGTGTCATGATTGCAGCATCGGATCTGTGCTATTCCGTTAAGATCAATCCATAATCAAGACAAAAACCATAATATTCTCGACAAAGTGTTTCCAAACCAGTTTTTTTCACTAGAGTTAAACGGATTCGACACTTGTGAAATTTTAGCGATAATTTGCATTTCCATCAGCTTTATTTTGATGTGCCTTGGATGGAAACCCATTCACATCTATTGTAAGTGCCTCACTGTCACCTCGACTTTTTTTTTTTTTTTTTTGTTTTTTTTTTAATAAAAGAAAATGATGGACAAATCAAAAATACATTTTTGTAGAAATCAATTTATGCCACAAATGCTGCTGATTGAGCTTAACTTGTATTGAACTATGAATATTTAAAAAAAACTGAATGTGGTCATAAAAACGCATTTGTGCATGGAACAACTTTCCTACGCGACGGATCAGAATCTGGTGTTGCTGGTTCAAACCAAATTATGTGTCCAAGCCTCCGTTAGTAATTAAAAAATGTAACTTTAGAGCTAGTATCACGGCTTGGGCTGTTTCTAACAAGTTATTGGCGAAACAAGAATGTGTGTGTGTGTGTGTGTGTGTGTGTGTGTGTGAGAGAGAAAGAGAGACATGGAGCATGTGCTATCACCTGTTGATGATGCTGTATTCTGTTAGTCAGCTTTCTGAAAATAATGTCATTTTGGTATGTCCTCTCCAATGTGGAAACTCCGGTACGAGGTAAGCACCTTGAGTTTGTGTAATTAATCAATCTGTGTCTCTTAGCTGTGATGAGCCGTAATGCTGTTGTTAGTTTAAAGCCGTTTAAAGCAATTTCCTAGCTTTTGTAGTGTTGTAGTAATACAAGCGATCAGTAGTGCTGTTGAATATAAACACTGAATGACGCTGACTCACTTCATTTCACCAACTGGCTCATATTACACACAAAAATTATCTTTTGCTGCCACCTGCTGGCTAAAATATGTAATGTCAAAACATTAAATGTAAAGAGACACATATAGCTCTAAACACATCTGCACTGCTCTTACAATTTAGTTTAGAAGAGCACGAACACAAGCGGAGTGATACACACAGTGAAGCATCCGAGTGCTGATGGTGTGAGACCATCAGTACTCATAGAACGTCTCTTGTCCAATCAGATTCGAGGACCCGAAATAACTGTTGTATATTGTAACATTAAATCATATGGTGAGACGTGCATGGCAAACCTTATGATAAATTAGCAATTCTCAGTTCAGTTCTCAGTTCATCTCTTATGTCAGAATGAGACAGATGCTATAAATATATCAGGCACAGAAAAAACAAGGAAATAATTTAGTCTTCCAAGGAGAGACGTCATTGATTTCTTTAGTCATTGAGTATATGTTCTGTCACACCATAAGATGGATTCAGAGCTTTGCCTAGAATAACAAATGGGTTAAAATACAAAACATTTAATTATCACAAACTTTCTAAATTGTTATGCTAAAATGTCCATGTTAAATGTTAATGTGAAATGTCAGCCACCCACTCAAGCTCAAGTATCCTGCCAAGCCATATCAATTATAGTTTTTTAACATTTTGTTAAAGACATACAATCACTGCCTACGTGTGGAAACTCAGATAATGAATTCAGCTCCCCTGAGGAAACAAATTATATCTGCTTTTCATGTGTAAAGTAGGAGTAAAGAGGATTTGTCTTGAGCTGAAACATTTTGTTTTCAAAGTAGATTTTTACATTTTCTGAAATGGAGAAAATGTGAGTTGTACTTGCTCCTTCATAACTCCGTAACACAAAGTTAAGTTGCTAGGGCGACGCTGTGTCTGATCAAACATCTGATCGCTTAGAAAGGTAATAGCACATCTCTCCAGAACCAGCCGCATGATTTCTTTCTTTCATTTAGATTTTGGGATAGAAATATGACACAGACGTGTTCTTGACAGGTTTTGTGAGATCCACTTATGCATCCAGTTTGCTTATGTCACCTGTAAATTAGAGCCCGACCGATATGGGATTTTTGAGAAGATACTGATTTTAGAGGGGGAGATTTCACCGATTTCCAATATAGTGGCTGATATAGATAATTTTTGAGCTGGAATGAAAACAGACCTTTGCTATGTGGATTGTGACATTATTATTATACATTGTCAACCAATTCTATAAATGAACACTGAGAAAATAAAGAATAAATAAAAATAAAATAAATAGCTAAATAAATATTAGTACTGTATGTTCAGTGTCAGTCAAATGCTGATCATCAAAATAAAGAATAAATAAAAATAAAATAAATAGCTAAATAAACATCAGTAGTACTGTTTAGTGTCAGTCAAATGCTGACCATTAAAATAAAGAATAAATAAAAATAAAATAAATAGCTAAATAAACAGCTAAATAAACATCAGTAGTACTGTTTATTATCAGTCAAATGCTGACTATTTTAATACCGCCAGTCAATTATTGGCAGGTTGTAAAACAAGAAGCATTTACACCTGCCGAGTCAAGAGAAAAACAGTGGCAGCGGTGTTACACCGTATTCTGCTGTACAAGTTCAGGAGAAACTTTCAATGGTGGAAAACCAGACTTTTAAATATTACATTTTATAAATGCAATGACTGGAATTGTTCGGTTGAAGGGGGTAACAAACTGTGAATCCTGAACAAAACAGTTTGGTGAATACATGTTCACTCATTAGCTTCCACTCACCTGACAATGTATGAAAGTAGGTACGTGATTAGCTTGTTAGCTATAAGCTCTTTGTCATAGAGAGTAAAAGATGTACGTTGTTTATTTTACTTTCCAGCATTGCATCTCACCAGCTAGGTAACAACGTGGCGTGAAATCAACGTTCAACAGACATAATCCACCACCGCGCCGTTGTCTGCTGAGCTGCAAAAAGATGCTCTGATGTTTATCTTTCAATCTGCTACATTATTTACTGCACTGACAAACATAGCTGTCTAACACAGCAAACAGATGTGATAAACATGAGTGACATGGTTGTCAGGGACAGGGTTAACATTATATTAGTTATATTGAAAAGGGAAAATGATGGGGTCATTAAGTTTCCAGTATGTATTTCACAAACTAGTTAGCAACTTACTGTGATGACACCGCTGAACTCCGCCCTGTCTGCAGAGCCACCATCGGTTCAGAGTCAGCTCTGTAAACAATGTAGACGGAGCGCACTCTGCTGGACAAACTACGCTATGACACCAATTCTAAAGCATTGTTTTCTGCATTATATGTTCTGAAAAAAGTTTTCATATCTGCGCATATTGGTAAACATATACGCCGATACCGATATATCTGTGAGGCTAATATTAGTCGGGCAGTACTGTAAATCTTATTACACCTTTTGCTAGTCAAGTAAAATTTTAATCAAAACGCATTTATACGTGCTCAGTAGGGATGTGCCCGAAACCGAATACCTTATTCAGAAAGTCACAGATAATGACTTCAAAACGAATAACGGATTCATCCAAATAATATAAAATATTTGTTTGACTGATTATCCAAGAGGCACAAGGATAAAGCGACATTTTAAATAAAAATTACAACAAATTTATGAATCTGTGCAGCCAATATTTCTACAATCTAAACCTTATGAAGGAAAATGCGCACGTTGTGATTTCAGATTGGATGGCCGCAGTCTCGAATCCGTTTGCGGTCTTTGTTAATTGTGCGCGTCTGAAGCTTTTCAAATGTAACAATAACTAAGATACGACATCATATACACTTTCCACTTCTTCAAATGTCTATGTTAATGTATCACACAATTCACATGTGATTCTCATGTATTTATTTATAGCCTAAACCTGAGGGTGATGTTAAATTCCTGACCTGAAAATATTTAACGTTGGAGCCCGTCTATCTGTCTTTTAAAGTTCACCACATTTATATTCACATCAGCGATTAAGGTTATTAACTGGTTAAGGCTTTTATTCCAAAAAAAAAAGTTATAATGCTCCATAAAGGTTTAAACGCTCCATAGAGTTTTCATCTATTAGGAATATTCCTCCTTATGAAAAATGAAGAAACTGAAACTGTGCTAAATTTGAGAATGTTGTGTTCTTGAACTCTGAAAAGGCGCTATATAAATGTAACATTTATTATTATTATTTTATTATTTTACTAAATAATTGTGTCCTATCATAAAAATTCCTGATAGACTTATGGGACTTTTACCTGTTTGTAGGCTATATTGATTTTATTTTCATTTATTTTAATGTTTGAATTTAATTTATTATTCACTGAAAAATGTGTGCTTGACATTTCACATTTTGCTTGACACCTCAATGTATAACAACAGAATAATGCTGTTATACACTGGCGGCCAAAAGTTTGGAATAATGTACAGATGATTTTGCTCTTATGGACCGAAATTGGTTCTATTATTTACCAAAGTGGCATTCAGCTGATCACAGTGTATAGTCAGGACATTAATAGCATGAAAAATTACTATTACAATTTGAAAAAAATGTTCAGAACTTCTTAAACTACTTCAAAGAGTTCTCATCAAAAAATCCTCCACGTGCAGCAATGACAGCTTTGCAGATCCTTGGCATTCTAGCTGTCAGTTTGTCCAGATACTCAGGTGACATTTCACCACACGCTTCCTGTAGCACTTGCCATAGATGTGGCTGTCTTGTCGGGCACTTCTCACACACCTTACAGTCTAGCTGATCCCACTAAAGCTCAATGGGGTTAAGATCCATAACACTCTTTTCCAATTATCTGTTGTCCAATGTCTCTGTTTCTTTGCCCACTCTAACCTTTTCTTTTTGTTTTTCTGTTTCAAAAGTGGCTTTTTCTTTGCAATTCTTCCCATAAGGCCTGCACCCCTGAGTCTTCTCTTTACTGTTGTACATGAAACTGGTGTTGAGCGGGTAGAATTCAATGAAGCTGTCAGCTGAGGACATGTGAGGTGTCTGTTTCTCAAACTAGAGACTCTGATGTACTTATCCTCTTGTTTAGTTGTACATCTGGCCTTCCACATCTCTTTCTGTCCTTGTTAGAGCCAGTTGTCCTTTGTCTTTGAAGACTGTACTGTACACCTTTGTGTGAAATCTTCAGTTTTTTGGCAATCTCAATCATTGTTTTGAGGAATGAAGGCTATACAATGATTGACTGATGAGTTCCTAGAGAAAGCTGTTTCTTTTTTGCCATTTTTGACCTAATATCGACCTGGAGACATGCCAGTCTATCGCAAACTGTGGCAACTCAAAAACAAACACAAAGACAATGTTAAACTTCATTTAATGAACCAAATAGCTTTCAACTGTGTTTGATATAATGGCAAGTGATTTTCTAGTACCAAATGATCAATTTAGCATGATTACTCAAGGATAAGGTGTTGGAGTGATGGCTGCTGGAAATGGGGTCTGTCTAGATTTGATCAAAAATGATTTTTTCAAATAGTGATGGTGCTGTTTTTTACATCAGTAATATCCTGACTATACTTTGTGATCAGTTGAACGCCACTTTAATGAATTAAAGTACCAATTTCCTTCCGAAACAGCAAAATCTGTACATTATTCTAAACTTTTGGCCACCAGTGTATATGCACAGACAAACGATAAGTTTGTAAGAAAAAAAAAGAAAAAGAAAAAAGAATAAAATATTTTTAAATAATAATTGTATAATATTATTATTATTATTAGGCTATTATTATGAAAAGGCATATACAAAGCATGTTTTATTAATAGAAACTATAAGAGTAATACTTAAAAATGGGCGTTTCATTTAGTTTTGACACACTTCAGGTTTAAGCCCCGCCCACACCCGGTTCTGTCCGAATACAGAGACAGATAATTTTGTCATATGAACAGATACAGATACTAATACAGATAACGGCTCCACTGCACGCCCATAGTGCTCAGTATACCAGTATTGCTAAAAATAGCAGCCTAATCATGAAAATTACGTGACTGTGGCAAAAATTTAGCAAAATGACATGACATGGTTTGTTGCACGTATCGCGGCGGTTTCGAGGTGAAATGTCCACTGTGTGGCACTAAAAAGTAGTTCAAAGTTTTGCTGAACAGATGAGGATTTTCAGGTTAATGCTCTATCGAGTTTTATATCAACACAACCTACTGCTCTACGTTATACCTAAACCTAACCGATAGTGTTAAGAAAAGCAAATGTCTGTGAGATGAAAAACACAGTTGCTGAAGCAACCACGTCACTCCATGACAATTTAATCTCACGTCAACTCACGTGCTTTTCAGGACTTGTACGCCGGTCCTTTGCATCAGGTGCAATGCATGCCTATTTGATCGCACATAAATGTAGTTGGTTATGTAATGCAAGTGTTAAAACTTATCGCCTTACAAGTCATGCGCTATAGTAAATATGTTTCGATGTCATAAGATAGCATTGTGTGAGGAACGTTTAACACTTAGCAGTAGCATCGGAATGTTTATAATATACAGTAACTTTAAGGCCTACTGAAGTGCAGACAGCAATGAATGCTCATATTATTACTTTGAAGTCCTTATGACGAGCCGATACATTTTCCATGCAGATATCATTCCAAATTAACAGAATAATTAGTTCTGTCCCTAGGTTCCCTGGGTTGATGGCTTAAGTTAGATCACTACAGTTAATAAGGTTAAAGCAGTTTTATGGTTCCTCTTAAATCAGTAATAGATTTGCTTCAGGAAGTTGTTTACCGATCAGTTTTAAAGGAAAGTTCTGGGACTAATGCAAGTTAAGCTTTTAACGGCATTTGATGTGCTATTGAAAAACACAGGAGATAATTTCAACTTGTCCTTCAGCTTGGAAAAACAAGTATAATTCACATTTACAGTAATGTACTTACAGTGGAAGTCTAGGGGGCAAGTCACTGTGTGAGGTAAAAATACCCAAGTATACTGTAAACACAAGACTTTAACACGAGACTAGGATGATTGAATCACTTATTAACATAACGTCTGTGCAAAGTTACATGCAAATTGTCCTGTCATGACCACGTAAAGCTGGTAAACACAGTAACGATACGCACAAGGATACTAGAAACAGACTATTTTCTGGGCGAAAAATCTGCTCACAGGAATTACGTCCTTAACACAACCAGAAGTTCATCCTCCTAGAAGAATAGTTACACCACTAAAAGGATGATTTGGGCAATTTACAGCTCAAATAAAACACATTTTTCAACAGAAGATTTAACATAAGTGCTTTAATATAAATATAAGCTTCACATTTCTGCTTTGAAACCTCTGGTACACTTCCCTAATAAGTTGACTTTACTCATTTGATTGAGGAAACTTATTCCCTCAATTGATTTGATTAGTGGCGCTTCCAAAACTTGTGTAATTAAGTTCACTTAACTTGTTCTTCATATAGAATTAATATAAATATTTAAGTTAAGGTAACTAGATGCAAGTAGACTTAACTCAGATTCACTATATACAGTGGTCTGAAAAAGTGTTTGCCCCCTTCCTGATTTCTTAATTTTTTGCATGTTTGTCACACTTAAATGTTTCAGATCATCAAACAAGTTTAAATATTAGTCAAAGATAACACAAGTAAACACAAAATGCAGTTTTTAAATGAAGGCTGTTATTATTAAGGGAAAACAAAATCCAAACCTACATGGCCCTGTGTGAAAAAGTGATTGCCCCACCTGTTAAAACATAACTTAACTGTGGTTTATCACACCTGAGTTCAATTTCTCTAGCCACACACAGGCCTGATTACTGCCACACCTGTTCTCAATCAAGAAATCACTTAAATAGGACCTGTCTGACAAAGTGAAGTAGACCAAAAGATCTTCAAAAGCTAGACATCATGCCGAGATCCAAAGAAATTCAGGAACAAATGAGAAAGAAAGTAATTGAGATCTATCAGTCTGGAAAAGGTTATAAAGCCATTTCTAAAGCTTTGGGACTCCAGAGAACCACAGTGAGAGCCATTATCCACAAATGGCGAAAACATGGAACAGTGGTGAACCTTCCCAGGAGTGGCCGGCCGACCAAAATTACCCCAAGAGCGCAGCGACGACTCATCCAAGAGGTCACAAAAGACCCCACAACAACATCCAAAGAACTGCAGGCCTCACTTGCCTCAGTTAAGGTCAGTGTTCATGACTCCACCATAAGAAAGAGACTGGGCAAAAATGACCTGCATGGCAGAGTTCCAAGACGAAAACCACTGCTGAGCAAAAAGAACATTAAGGCTCATCTCATTTTTGCCAGAAAACATCTTGATGATCCCCAAGACTTTTGGGAAAATACTCTGTGGACTGACGAGACAAAAGTTGAACTTTTTGGAAGGTGTGTGTCCCATTACATCTGGCGTAAAAGTAACACCGCATTTCAGAAAAAGAACATCATACCAACAGTAAAATATGGTGGTGGTAGTGTGATGGTCTGGGGCTGTTTTGCTGCTTCAGGACCTGGAAGACTTGCTGTGATAAATGGAACCATGAATTCTGCTGTCTACCAAAAAATCCTGAAGGAGAATGTCCGGCCATCTGTTCGTGACCTCAAGCTGAAGCGAACTTGGGTTCTGCAGCAGGACAATGATCCAAAACACACCAGCAACTCCACCTCTGAATGGCTGAAGAAAAACAAAATGAAGACTTTGGAGTGGCCTAGTCAAAGTCCTGACCTGAATCCTATTGAGATGATGTGGCATGACCTTAAAAAGGCAGTTCATGCTCGAATACCCTCCAGTGTGGCTGAATTACAACAATTCTGCAAAGATGAGTGGGCCAGAATTCCTCCACAGCGCTGTAAAAGACTCATTGCAAGTTATCGCAAACGCTTGATTGCAGTTGTTGCTGCTAAGGGTGGCCCAACCAGTTATTAGGTTTAGGGGGCAGTCACTTTTTCACACAGGGCCATGTAGGTTTGGATTTTGTTTTCCCTTAATAATAACAATCTTCATTTAAAAACTGCATTTTGTGTTTACTTGTATTATCTCTGACTAATATTTAAACTTGTTTGATGATCTGAAACATTTAAGTGTGACAAACATGCAAAAAAATAAGAAATCAGGAAGGGGGCAAACACTTTTTCACACCACTGTAAGTATTGATGCTCCTACTTGATATATTTTTTGTTTAAATGACTCAAATTTATACCACACAATTACACAACTCAAATAAAGAATATTTTAACATATTCTAGGTCAATCATTAAATACAATTAATTCTCCACTGAAATGCCAAAGACAGCATTAGGGTTTATGTTGTAGACTTTCATTAATGTACACATAATTGTTCCCAGATTTGGCATGAGATTAGATTAGCTAAAGTGACAGACAGACTTCTCCTTTCCACAGTGACTTGTCATTCTCGTTTGATTCCATTGCCGTTCACAGATCCTCACCTGTCTATGGTTTTTCCACACATAGTTTCCATTGTATCTCTATATTGAGCTGGAATGTATAGGAGCAGTTTGACATTCAGGGTGACCGTTAGAGGTACGGCGATCAGGTTCGCCTCTCACGGTCTGTTCTCGTAAGGAATCCAACAACACGTTGGAAATAAAAATGGAAATGCTACTGGTTATGGCAACCCAAAACTAATACTGTCACACTGGCTTCCTGACCCGGATGCCTATCAGCCTCAGTTTGCCGTTGCTAGGCTAATCTGCACCTCCATAGATCAGTTGAAACTAATCAGGGCTTGGAACAAAAATGCTACCAAAAATGAAAAAATGCCCCAGATATTTCAAATGTAAGGGGCAAAAGATGCCCCTGTGGTGAGCTCTTTTATCTATTGCCTAACGTTGTATTTACTGTATATATTTTTGACACAGCGTGTCACTTGTGGCCGGTGTAGACACAGAGTAACTGTAGATTGTTTATGGTTGTCAAGCAATGTCACAACTTTCCACTTGTGGGTTGAATTTCCAGTAAAATGAATCATATAACTGTAAGTATAACATTACACCGATCAGCCACAACATTAAAACCACCTGCCTAATATTGTGTAGGTCCCCCTCGTGCTGCCAAAACAGCACCAACACACATCTCAGAATAGCATTCTGAGATATTCTTCTCACTACAATTGTACAGAGCAGTTATCTGAGTTACCGTAGACTTTGTCAGTTCAAACCAGTCTGGCCATTCTCTGTTGACCTCTCTCATCAACAAGGCATTTCCATCCACAGAACTGTCGCTCACTGGGTGTTTTTTTTTTTTTTTTGTTTTTGGCACCATTCAGAGTAAATTCTGGAGACTGTTGTGAATGAAAATCCCAGGAGAGCAGCAGTTACAGAAATACACAAACCAGCCCGTCTGGCACCAACAATCATCTATGTGATTATCTAATCAGCCAATCCTGTGGCAGCAGTGCAGTGCATATAATCATGCAGATACGGGTCAGGAGCTTCAGTTAATGTTCACATCAACCATCAGAATGGGGAAAAATGTGATATCAGTGATTTGGATCGTGGCATGATTGTTGATGCCAGATGGGCTAGTTTGAGTATTTCTGTAACTGCTGATCTCCTGGGATTTTCATGCACAACAGTCTCTAGAATTTACTCAGAATGGTGCCAAAAACAGAATGCTATTCTGAGATGCGGGTTGGCGCTGTTTTGGCGGCACGAGGGGGACCTACACAATATTAGGCAGGTGGTTTTAATGTTGTGGCTGATCTGTGTATATAATTGATACAAAATTGCTAATACATGAAATAAGATGTTGGTCATCCCACACTGAAAGTTTGGGAAAGTTTACTCAATCAAGTGAGTAGAGTAATAGCATCTCTAAAACTTGTGTAATTAAGTTCACTTAACTTGATGTTCAAATAGAATTAACTTATCTGATTAAGTTAAGGTAACTAGATGCAAGTAGACTTAACTCAGATTTTCTATTTAAATATTGTTGTTTTGATTTAATTTTAGTTGAATTTATTCAGATCTAGATAATACAATAAAACTATAAAATAGAAAATTATTTGATTCTAGGCCAATCATTAAAGAAACTTATTTCTCCATTATTACTGTATATACTTCAGTTGCACGTGCACATGATGAACTGAAATAGTTAACAGGGTCCACCTTGACCAAAGGGGACACGGATCACCTTAATGGTGACATCACACGAAACAAGTGTTTGCAACAAAACAACATAAATAATACTACAAAAGAGTTAAAACATCTATGAATTCTTAATAACAACTATTTACATAAATGCGCTCTTATGCTTCTTTTGACCAAGGAAAAATTATTATATAATTAAAGTGCAAGGATTTCCCCATAGCCTCAATTTTGTACTCAATCCTTTGAGTTAACACTTAAGATTAAGTCTATAAATTTTTAAGATAAATAAGTTCAATAAACATATATATTTGAGTTCAAAACTTGATATTTCCAGTAATGACAACATTAATGGTTTACAGTGAACCCATCCCTAACTCAGTGAAATTATTTTGAAAACTATTGGCCAATTAAATGTAATAGTCTTTTTTTTTTAAAAAAAACCTTAGTTATTAGTTGTTGTTTTTTTTTAATTTAATTTAATTTATTTATTTTTAATTCTTATCTGTCAATTCCACTGAAGTAACGTGACATAAATGCCCTCATAAATGTAAAAAATCTGTAAAAAGTTGTGAAAAGTACATTTCTGACACTGGTTGACAGTGTTGTTCAGGATCAAAGCAGATACTATGATTTGTGTGTGTGAGCTCAGTGTGTGTTTGAGCTGTAATCTGTCCTAATGCAGCTCAGATCATTATAGCATTAGCTTTTCAACACTTCGCCACAACTCTTTCATCTTTCATCTGTCGCTTATCGTCACGCTTTGAGATTCTCTCCACTGCCCAGGTCAAGCTATTTTTACTCTATGGAGGGAACTGAACATGTTGCCTAAAAAAATCTTTTGCGTGAAAGATCGATATAAATAGCTGCTCCCTCAGGAATAAGCACAAACACAGAGCCTTAAAGAATTATTAAATTGAAGAGCATATAATAAAAAATAACATATTTTTCATGTTATTCATGAGTTTTTAAGCCTTAAAATATATCTCTATTTTATTATTTGATTTATATATTTGAAGTTAAAAATGTAAAATGACTTCTTAAGGTGTATGAAGCACACATGCACCTTAAAAAAGATGACAGTTTATATGACAATTAATCATGAAAGCCCTAAAAGAGACAATTTATCATCATTACCTTACAACATACAATTAATCGTCATAATCGCTATTATTTGTTTGAAAATTAAGCGTCAGCCAGATTTCATAATCTTGACAGCCCTAGATTAGACAATACAAAAAAGTGGCTTTAGAAGTCAATATATTGTTTGGTTTATTGAACATGAGCCTATCACTAGCCTACAATCCACAGATACTAACAACTTAGTTCGATCAATCCGAGGTAGACTGAAGAGATGTTCTCATAGGATGCTTTCTTGTGTTCCGTCTGTACACATACGTCAGACGGACGCTTTTGGTGTGTCTCACTGTGGTTGCATCGCGTTCCACTGGTTTTCAGCATCTCTAGCCATAACCGCTGCGTTTTTAGGACACTGTGTGAAGTTAAAGTTTAAAACTTTACAAAACACTTCTTGAACCATGCACTCTGCTCTGTCCATTAGTCTTTGAACAGCTGTCGGTTTGTTGTCTGCTCAGTTGCACATTGCCTGTGCAGCTGGAGTTGTGCTTACTGACCCCCTACTGAATGAGACTTGGAGGTTACACTTCAAGCTTGAATTGCTCCATTGGTAGGAAAAATCTTTATTATGTGGCATGATTATTTGTGTTAATTTCAAACAAGTTATTTAAAAAACAAAACGAAAATACAAATTATTCGCACTGAATTAAGATGTTAAATCGACAGCCTTAGTAAATACGGTCATCAATCTCAAACACTGACTGTGAACAAATCCTTTGCGGACTCTCTCTCTCTTTCTCTCTCTCTTGATCTGTTTTCTCTCTTTCATGATTTATTCAGAGTTATGAACCCCTGTAGAGTCTCGAGTGGCTGTCTCCCATCAGTGGAGAAGTGCACAGCCATATGGACTCCAAGAAGAAATGAAATGCGTGACTGTGGAATGATGTTGTGTGATAACTTTCCATTTGGCTTTATAAATCTGAAGGAAATGAGCAGAGGATGTGGATGTGATTGCGCCATTGAGCACTGAATGGAGCACTTTACGATGAGCTCACATTTCAGCTCGAGCCACCCATAAACACCTTTTATATAAACACAGTGACATTTTCCAGGAGGCACCAGTCTGTATTTAGTGCTGGCAGAACCCTCAGCTGTGGGTCGTCACTTTGATGGGGGCAAAGGGATAGATGCACTAACTCATTCAGTGGGGCATGTGTGCATGGAGGTTTGGAATGCATGACTGTAATTTGTAAGACTACCAGTTTAGATGATGTTT
The DNA here is from genome assembly GCF_019703515.2 of Myxocyprinus asiaticus. Classification (NCBI taxonomy): domain Eukaryota; kingdom Metazoa; phylum Chordata; class Actinopteri; order Cypriniformes; family Catostomidae; genus Myxocyprinus; species Myxocyprinus asiaticus. Next base: position 9,053,355 of record NC_059356.1, on the reverse strand, counting down.
GAAGGGCCAGCTATCAGCTGTAGGGCTGGGGATCAAAGCCCTATGACGTTTCAGACGTCAAAACGAGAATAGTAAAATTCCTGCAAATCTCATCCCTAATTAGTTGGCCAGAGAAGTTTGAGCTATATATGTCGTATGTTGGAAGAAATTAAACATACATGCACTATACATTCAGCACACATTCTCTCATTCATTCTCTCCAGGGGTTTCTATCAAAGAGCTCTCATCCACCCACAGTGACCTTTTAGAATCACACGCTCTGATTTTTTGCTTTTTCTATCCATCCTCTCTTTCTCTCTCACCTTCTCACTCATCCATTTAATAAGCCATTTTTATCCTAATTAATCAATTTAGCCTCTGAAAGCATTTCTGTACCCTATACTGTAGTTAATGGACAGAATGCATCATAGATGGGTGCCAGATTTGTTTCACACATTTACCCCTCACGGCTTTAACATAAATGGAAAAAACTGAAACTAAACTAAAATACATTTTGAGTGCATAAATAAATGAAAATAAAATAAAATTACCACAAATTAGTTTTAGCTTTTGTTTTCACTATATATACTGTGTATGTATGTATATATATATATATATATATATATATATATATATATATATATATATATATATATATATATATATATATATATATATAATTAATTTTTTTATTTTTTTATTTTTTTTAAAAGACTGACCTTTATGACCTATTAAAGGGATAGTTCACACCAAAATTAAAATTCTCTCATTTACTCACCCTCATGATATTCTAGGTGTTTATGACTTTGTCTTCTGCAGAACACATTTGAAGAAAAATAGAAAAATATCTCAGCTCAGTAGGTCCTTAATGCACGTGGATGGTGATTCTACTTTTGAAGCTCCAAAAATCACAGACAGTCAGCATAAACGGCATCCATACGACTCCAGTGGTTAAATTAATGTCTTTCTAAAGTGACACGATCGCTTTTGTTGTGAAAAAAGATCAATATTTAAGTACTTCTTTCACTATAATCCATCGCCTCTGGTCAGCAGCCGTATGCGCATGTGACGTAATCGCATTGGCACATGAGACGCTAGAACTGACGCACGTGCTACACACATGGAAGAGCAGCGCTGTTCACAAGTGAGGAGGAAGAATGCTGTACAGATGCTATGGTCTATAGTTAAAGTACATAAATATTTATATTTTTTCACACTAAAAGTGATCGTGTTGCTTTAGAAGACATTAACCGCTGGAGTCATATTGATGACGTTTATGCTTACTGTCTGTTCTTTTTGGAGCTTTTAAGGTCAGATCACCATTCACTTGCATTTTAAGGACCTGCTGAGCTGAGATATTTTTCTTCAAATGCGTGGCTGTCGACGGGCCCGTCCTGTTCCCCGTGGCCGTTGACGGGCCCGTCCAGTCCCCTGTGACGATCCTGTCCAGTCACCAGCGGTCACCATCCAGTCTACCCAGCCTCCTGCGGCTGCCAAAGACCAGCTTGCTCTGTCCACTGTGGACTGCCAGGAGGCAGAGGAGCCCATTGCTCTTTCCACCCATGAGGAGGAGGAAGAGGAGAGGTGTTCCCGTATCAGGGTCTGTTGCCGGGAGGGGTCCGAGCCACTTCAGCTGCTGCCTAATCTGATCACTATCCGGCAGTCTGCCACGTCCAGTCTGACCCAGTCCAGCAGTCGCCAGTGTCCAGCCTGATCCCTGTCCAGTGGCCGCCCACATCCAGTCTGACCCCTGTCAAGCAGTCGACAACGTCCAGCCAGTCCAGCTCCCTGCGCCTGCCAACAAACAGCCTGCCCAGCCCTCTGGGGCCCTTGCCCAGTATGTCCAGCCCTCTGGGGCCCTTGCCCAGTATGTCCAGCCCTTCGGGGCCCTTGCCCAGTCTGTCCAGCCCTTCGGAGTCCCTGCCCGGTCTGACCTGTCCTGTACCGCCACTGACCTCACCCACTACCTAGTGGTCTCCGTTAGCTCCTCTGACCTCTGCCCAGAAGCCGCCACTGACTCACCCTGGTCTGTGTCTCCAGTCCCGCCCTAGTTTGTGTTTTTGTCTGTTATGTTTTGTTTTCTGTTTGATGTTCCTCTTTTTGGGATGCCAGGAGGGGGAGGGGAGGGGGGGAGGGTAGTGTCAGGATCCTGTCACTTTGTCAGTCATGTTTATAGTGGTGACGGGAACCAGACACTCATTTTCTGTGTTTGTGTTTTCATGTTCGGAGCGTGGTGTCTGGGTCCTGACTCAGCCTTGTTCGGTTTATGTTCTGGATCGGGATTCGGACACTCATGTTCCATGTCTCGTCTTTTGTGAGTGCATGGCTTCGGTTTCAGTCCTCTTGCCATGTGCTCTTCTGTCGGTCTTGTGTGATGTGTGAGTGAACATGGCTGTGTTTGGTTCCCCATCACCATGTGCGCTTGTGTCTGTTTTAGTCTCATGTGTTAGCACTTGGCTTTGTGTTTGTCTGCCATTGCCACTGACCCCGCCTCGTCGTTACCCTCATCACTCTCCCTCGTTTAGTCCTTGTTATGTTAATTGCCTTCACCCATTCCTTATGTGCCTTACCTGTATATATTGTACTCCCTTTCCTCTTGTGTTTGTCAGATCGTTTTGATCTCATTTTTTTAAGTCAGTGCTTTGTCAGCCTCCAGTCCAGTTTGTCATTTTGTCTTTCAGTTTAGAAGTTTTGTTATTGTTTTGCTTTTCAGTTTTCTCCCTTGTGAGAGTTTGTTTTTCCCTGTTTGTATTGTTTTATTTAATAAAATCTTTAATTTGACTGATTCCTGCAATTGGGTCCTTATTCCTGCTTACGCCCCTTGACATAATCATAGAATTAAAAACCATAGAATAAACAAAATTGGAAGGACAAATTGAAAATAAAATTGAAATGAAAGAAACATTAGTGGAGCTGAGAGACCCATGTACAGAACTCCCAATGAATCAAAATTTACTCTTGATTTAAAGCAAAAAAGTACATGAAAAAGTTAAGAAACTTGGTTATGCCATTCACAGTGCTTAACAGGAGTAGCCGCTTATGGTAGGTCTATGTTGAAAGTAGGGCTGCACAATTAATCAAAAAATAATCAAGATTACAATTGCCACAATTGACTAATTGTGAAAAGTGTCAAATACAGCATTCCATTCAGATCTACTCCTGTTGCGTCTAAGTTTTCTATTTACAATGTTTGTTTGTTTGTTTTTGTTTTTATTTGTCAGGACTTCGTAACCAATTAAAGACATGTCTGTTGTGTGCATTAATGCGAATCTGGGGTGTGTAAATTACTCTGTTTTCCTGTCAGTAATGACAACCACAGATGCTTTCTTTGTTTCACTTCTGGTCGCAGTGCCACACCAAAGTACAAAGCACTGTTTAATATTGAGTTGTTTTGGATTTGCTAGATTTTGCACCACTGTAAATTAAATTAATGAACACAATTACAGTATCAATGAAAGTAATTGGCAGTTAAAAGTTCTGGCATAATCGTACAGCCCTAGTTGAAAGGGCTGAAAGTTGAAAGAAATCGGTTTCTTGATGGAGAATATTAATGGGATTTTAATTTCCAGAACCCTACTGTTACGCTCAATTGGGAGGTTACATAAGGCAGGCTGCAGTTATGCTATCCTGTTGGAGTATTTTGAGGGCACTTCTTCATAGCTGGGGTTGTGTAATTCAGTGGAATGCAGTACATAAGGCGAACTCTACCCGCTCATATGCATGGCTCAGTTCACTGAGCTGTGTGATTGAATAAGGTTATGAAACGTGGAAAATGCTAGAGGATAATCCTTTCCTCAGAATACCTGCTTGGATGAATTTGGGCTAACAGGGAAATGAGGTTCAAATGTGAAGCTAAGCAAACCCTCTGGTGTTCCTGTGTTTAATTACATGTATCACAGCTCTTAAAATCATGAGAATTACTGTAGAATGTGCACATCACATTTTGTTTTCTCCATGAATAGTGCATGTGGCTGGTATTTTCTTGTTTTGTGCTAATGCAAATTTTGTAAGCAGTGTCCCTCTAAAAGGGTGTCCACACTGACACTCTTGTTTTCCTGTAAAAATACTGTACTTAGTAACATTTTACCATAAGGTTCTATATGTTAACATTACTTAATGCATTAGGTATAATTTATTAACATTAACCAAGGTTTATTAACCTATTAACCACTGACATTGAGTTTACAAGAAAATCCCAGCAATTTATTGTGCAACCAATATACCAATAATAACTAGGAAAAAAATGAAGATTTGGTGCATAACTCGGGATTTTTAACTATAAACAAGCCTGGAATACACTTACTTATTTTGAAATGGAGACTTGGCTCCGTTACAATTCTCTATATTTAAGAATTTACAAAATTCAGCTTTTTATAGCCTACATTCACTAGATTAAAACTATTGGCAACTATCAGCATAGGTTTTTGCCAATAACTGCTTCCTAAAAGCAACTATCTGCACCGATTAATCTGTAAAACCAATGTATCGGTTTACCTCTATAAAATACTGTTGTTCATTGTTTATTTATGCATTCTACACTGTACAATGTATACTACAATATACATTGCAATGTTAATGTACACTTTTAATGTAAAAAAAAATTAGTTTATGTAGACACTAATTAAGGTTAATAAATGCTGTATAATTAAGCTCATTGTTGGTTCATGTTAACTATCAAAATAACTGATGTTAATGAATACAACCTTGTTGTATTGTTAGCAAATGTTAGCAAATATCAAAACATCCTTAAAACAAGACAAATTTACACAAGTAAAATTGTGTAAGATAATAGGACTAGTTTTCAAAGAAACAGTCATACAGTCTTGACATTTAAAAAAATTCATCAAGCTTTTGAGGCTGCAATAAGTAATTTTTCATCTTTATGTTCAGATCATATTTTTGTAGCCCATATTTGTTGCCCTGAACCACCGTTACGAGTAGTATTGTCACGGTACAAACATTTCAGTAGTCGGTACCGATACCAGTGAAATTTCACTGTTCTCGATACCAATTTCGATACCACAGCAAAAATATGCTATTATGATAATGTGCTATTGAACACACCAGTTTAGTTATTTTTAATAATTTAATAATTATTTCAATAATTAGGGCCCAACCACTGAACGTGTGGAGGCCCTATCGTTCTTCTAAGGATTATTAGGGCCCAAGCACTGAAAATGCAGAGGCCCTATTTTTTTCTCCACAATTTGGCATGCCCAATTCCCACTACTTACTAGGTTCCCACTTATTCCTCATGGCACGATTACTCACCTCAATCCGGGTGGTGGAGGACAAGTCTCAGTTGCCTTCACTTCTGAGACAGTCAGTCCATGCATCTTATCACGTGACTCGCTGTGCATGACACAGCGGAGACTCACAGCATATGGAGGCTCATGCTTTTCTCCGCGATCCACGCACAACTTACCACGTGCCCCATTGAGAGCGAGAACCACTAATCGTGACCACGAGGAGGTTACCCCATATGACTTTACCCTCCCTAGCAACCGGGCCAATTTGTTTGCTTAGGGGAGACCTGGCTGGAGTCACTCAGCACACCCTGAATTCGAACTCGTGACTCCAGGGGTGGTAGGCAGTGTCAGTACTCGCTGAGCTACCCAGGCCCCCTTGCGTGATAACTCTTGAAATTTTGCACACACATCAGAATCGTCGGCCATTAGGGCTGGGCAAAGGTGCAGGGGGGGCTCTGTAGAGTCCCCATGAAAATTGGCATGTAAGGGGGTGCTCTGTACCACACCCATTTTCACCTACAGTCACCAAAATTGGAACATATATAGTTCTCATCAAGCCAAACAACTTTCATACTCTCAGTCATTAGCTCCACTCAACAGGAAGTCAGTTATTTTGGATTTTCTGAAAATCGCAGGTTGTGAACTTTTAAATACTCCTCCTAGGGGATTCATGTGACTGGCACCAAATTTGTGCAACATCATGCCAAGACATTGTAGGTGCTATGTACTTTAACTATAAATTGATTTTTTATATTTTGAATGGTGTCGCCATGGCGAAGCAATACATTTGTGGCAAAAAATTGGAAACAGGAAGTGAATTATATCTACTGTTTGCATTTGTGTGATTTTGATGAAAATTCAGCTGTATGTTTGGTAATAGAGGCTGATCACATTGATGCAGATATTATGGGTCACGGTCATAGTGCCACTAACTGGAAACAGGAAGTAAGGCACTTTTAGAAGACGTTGAAATAGCCCTCTTATGTTTACATGAATTGCTTCAAAATTCTTTAGAATAATGTCAAGACACTGCTGATGTAAATTTGTAAAGGAATATTTGATATCTTAAATACTGTTGCCATGGCAGTGCATTAATTGTTATTATTCCTTTCTTCCTTTATTTGGGTGTTTTTGAGGCACTTGGCATGCTTAAAATTGCATGAAATTTTACACACACATCAGAGTCGTCGACCATTAGGGCTGGGCAAAAGTTGAAGGGGCATGCGGGGGGGCTCTGTAGCACCCCCTTTAAAATGGGTGTGTAAGACGGCCTCTGCAGCACCCTAATTTTCAACTACAGTCACCAAAAATGGTACATATATAGTTCTCATCAAGCTGGACAACTTTCACAATTATAGTCATTAGGTCTGCCCAACAGGAAGTCAGCCGTTTTGGATTTTATTTATATTGTAGTCTTTGAACATTTAAATACTCCTCCTAGGTGATTCATGAGACTGTCAATCCAATTCAATCCAAACTGACCGACTTCCTGTTGGGCAGAGCTAATGATTGTTGTTTTGAAAGTTGTCTAGCTTGATGAGAACAATATATGTACTAAGTTTGGTGACTGTAGGTGAAACTGACCCTACCAGTTTAATCAAAATGTTGCGCTATAGAGCCCCCCTCCACACCCATGTGTTAACTTTTGCCCAGGCCTAATGGCCAACAACTCTGATGTGTGTTTCAAATTTCATGTTATTTTCAGCAATACAAGATACCGCTGATGTAAAATTGTGAAAGGATTCTTGATATCTTGAAAAGTGTTGTCATGGCGATGGATCAAATTCTATGATGTTGTAGTGTATTTGACAAATCAGCCATATGTTTAATAACACTTATGACATGAATGTGGCTATGGTGGATCACGGTCATAGGGCCTCCAGCTGGCAACAATATATGTTCAAGGGTATTCCAAAACTTGCCATAATTACACATTTATTTAATTTGCCACACACATCAAAGTTGTTAACCATTATGTCTGAGCAGAAGGTCAGACATGGTGTCTTTCTTGTTTACTCGACCAAATTAATGTGTCCATCATGCATTGTTTTTTGAAAGCCACTGGGTGGAAATAGACCCATGGTGCTTGGGCCCATCATTGCTCTTTGCAGCTATATTTATTATTATTTTCCAGAACTCCATGTTTAAAAGTTTAGTTTAATTTCATCATCAAAATTGTGTCTAATCAATTAATTCTTAAAACTTTTAACAAGTGAAAGAAGAACTTTTCAAAATGTCATTGCATTTGTTTTGTCAAACTTTTATTTAATAGCAGTCTTTTTGTGATATATTGCTTTATTATTATTATTATTAATATAGTGAATATTATGTTTTACTTTACAGTTGTAATATATTTCTGTCATCATTTCTTCAATTTCAGGCATCCAGCTTTTATTATGAATCGTGCTTTTATTATGATGTGTGCTTTTGCCGGAAGCTTCACTTTTCCAGATAAACAGTTCATGACATGGACCAGTGTGATCATTGAAGGTTTTTAAAGGGGTCATTTCATGAGGAATCAAATTTTCCTTGATCTTTTGAAATATGAGAGGTCGTTGTACTATAAAAACATACTGTAAGTTTCATAACTGAAAACTTCCTCCTCAATATAAAAAGAACATTTATTTAAACCAGGTTCTAGAAATGGCTTGCTTGGAATTTGTGGAACTTGTGACATCACTAGGATCAAATATAACTGTATAATGACTGCCTCCAGCAAGACATCAATGCCTATTTTTCATCACTGCATCCTTGGCCAATAAGAACAGTGAGCGTTTACATTGAAGTCTTAAAGGGCCAGATAGCTTTAAACCAAGCTTTAAGACATAGGGCCAGAGACAGGGTGGAAAAAGATCATATAATATAAAATTATGACTGTTACGGTGCAGAAAAAAAAAAAAAAACCTTTACTGACATTATAAGTGGACCTCAGGTAAGATAATAAAATGATTACAAAAAAAAAAAGATTATATCAGGACCCCTTTAAGTCACATCTGAAATCGGATCTATTTACACTGTCCTTTGAGTCTGACAAATGAAATGTTGGACACAGTTTTGAAGTGTTTGTATTTTAGACTACTGGTGTTTGTCTATGTGGTAATTTTGAAATGTTATGTTTAAAATGTTATTACTTTGAAGCACTTTGGTCAACTCTGTTGTTTTAAATGCTATATGAATAAAGTTTAGTTGAAATTAAAGCACAAATGCTTTGATTTAATTTTATAAATAAACAGATTACATGTAATATGCACTTTACAGTGGATTGGTGCTCTGCTCTGTCATCTGATACAACTTGAATGATTCTCAATATCTGTGGAGTGTGTTTGAGCAGTCAGATTTATACAGGACATAGCTCATCCACACTAAGATTGCAGCCTTCAGCGGTTTAATAAATCACACTAGGACATGTCACTTGGATTAATTGTCCATTTCAGTGTAAAAGGAGTAACAGAGCACATGTGCAAAATAAGCCTGTGAGCATTTTAAAGCTATTGTGTGTCAATCATACTGTGTGCTTGTATAGGATTGAGTCGGTGCTCAGTACTACCGGTGCTGCAGAAACACTGGTATCATTACATCTTTTTTATTTTAGTATCAACTTGGTACCGAAGTACCGGTATTTTTGACAACACTAGTTATGAGTTGTACCTATTGTTGTGGATGAATTAAGTTTTTAGTATTTTTTTATTATCCTGATCAAATTGCAAGGCACATTTGGTCATGTGATCTCAACATGGCCCCTCTCATGAAGGGGCGACCTGCTCCTCGTAAAATAAAATGGCTTTTTACAAAACGGATAGTTCTGACTCCGAAGTCCTGATTGGAAGAACCATGTTTGAAGATGTTTTAAAATGACTATAAATGCACATGTGTAACTGCACCTTCTATTTTAATGCGCCAAGTAGGAAGCAACATTTGGCAATTTGAGCAGTTATGCTAATTAAATAATATTAATAGTATATTCTCATCATCATTAATAATAAATGGAACTGTTTATTAAACATTGGTGTCTTTTATCATATTTCTGTTGCCGTCATGTGTTACAGTGAGTTTATCAGGGTTAAAGGGTTTTTGGCTTTGCTTCTTACCTAATACAGACAGATCATACTATAACCTCGTTCTGCTGCTGAAATCGGCCTGTTCTTCCTAAAATTTAAAGTTCTATTAAACAAATACTTGGTGCACCTTTAAGAGTTCATAATGCAAACAATCATGTTTGCATTCTCCTCTCAGGGATAACAGGTACTGGTGGCCTCATACAGTATGTACTTCTATTCTGGGATTACAGTTTTTTTTTCCCTCACTCTCAAGCTTATTAAAGGTGTGAGAGTGTAGGACCCTATTAAGTGCTGCTGACTGTGAGAGTCTAAAGGGAGCACTATGATGAACTTACACTTCCTGTCTGAGCTCATAGAGGATAGAAAACAATGGATCTCAGATGTGCACATATAAACTGTTTTATGCTGGCTTCAAATGTGGCTCTTCCAATATGAATTTAGAGTAGCAAATATCAATTTCATAATATTAGTTTTACTGTTTGTAATCTTTTTTTTTAATTTATTTATTTTTTTTTTATTTTTATTTTTTTTTATATAGTGTTACATAATGTGAAGCTATTTTTGCACTGATGCCAAACTCTTCATTTGTTATGAATAATCTTACCTTTTGGTTTGCATCCATTAAATTCCAAACAAAAAGAGAAAATAGTAAAAACTAAGTATTGAATTCACTGGATTATCCAAAAATAGGCACCACATGCTTCATAAATATTTTTTTTCTTTGAATTTCCAGCAAAAAATAAATATTAAGGGTTATCAAGATACCAATATCTCAGTAGTCTGTATATTATTATATTATATTATTATATTATCTGTATACCAGTAACATTTAATGATTTTCTATATAAATTTCTGACTCACGAACATGACAGCAAAACTTTGAGTGACTAAAATGACAGCAAAAATATGTAATATGCTATTCAACACACTGTTTATGTAAATAATACAATAAAACAGTTTCATGTTTCCTTCAAGTGTTTTCATATGTAAACATTCCTTAAAGTTTTTTTTTCAATGAACTTTCATCAGTTTGACTCAATCTTCCCATGTTCATATTACTCAAAAAATTTATGTAACCAAGTAAACCTAAATTAACTGAGTTGATTCGTATATAAAGAATGTCTTATCAGCTTTACTTTATCCATTTGTGTTGAGACGACATGAATATTTATTGATTGGTTTACTGAAACTGGGCAGAGGATTTCTAGTTCCCTGCAAGCTTTGTATGGGACTCAACAGGGAGAGTAAATGTTAAAACTACGTTTTATTTTTCATGCCTTTGTGCAAGATGTAAATGGGGGAAATTTGTAAGCGTTTAATGTTTTGTTATGGTGAGATTTTGAAGACTTTCTGTTATGTTGTAGTTTTGGGGGTTCCCATCATGGTGAAGAGTGGAGCTTGAGCCTACATTTTGAGTTTTCTACATATTGCTTTCCATTGAGCTATTGCTGCACTAACCATAGCATAGTGACCAAGTTGCACTCAGTAGTGCTTCCCACCAGCATGTGTTTAGCATACTAACATTTCCTGCCATAGCTAGTATGTCACTAAAAGAGTTTCATCTGAGTTATTTTGAGCTATTTTATGTTCAATTTTGTTGGGTTTACTGTACATGATTCAGTTAGGTTTTCTATATTTTAAGTATCTAAGATGAAATTACATGGTGATTTTAATTCAAGAAAACTCCATTAAAACATGTGGAACCACTGTCCAGGATTGATTCCAGTTCAGCCAAAGAGTACAGTTATAATAATATAGCACTAATCATAATAAACTAAGAACAGTAATAAAAAACTAAATTAAGAACATTGTTTTTTCTTTTGAATATTGTTGTTTGATTAATATTAACATAATAGACAGCCACGGGTTTTAATGAGTAAAACATACCTCCCTAACCTAAAACTTTAAATTAAACCTAACCGATAGTAAGGGTGGGTAAAAATATACATTTTCCGATGCATTGCGATTTTCATTTGAACAATCTCGATTGTTAACCCTCTACTACAATGAGAGAAAATCACTTGCATTTGCTTCCAAATTTCACAATATGTAACTAAAATGTATATACTTGGCAACTGGCAGGTAAATGGTCGGATTTCACTCACTAATGATTTTGTATAGTGGTGGAATATTCAGCAGCGAGATCCTTTCACTACATGTTGAGTGTAAAAGATGTTCGGCACAATTTGTGTCCAAAGACGAGATCCACGCAACCCATTTGTCATTGAATAATGTTTCTTTTAATACCCTTTCAGTTCTTTACAGTCAGTTTTTGATCAAAACCAACAAAAAATAAGAATTTAATTCTTATCATGAATAGCACATGAAGTAAAGCCATTCGAGTCCTCTCTAGTTAACATGCGCTCATTTACAGACGCTCTTTACAGAAATGCTGGTTTTCTTAAAGAGACAGTATCAGTTTTAGCACTTGTTCAACAAATCAATGTAAACACTTGTAAATAGTACAAATTATGCAATTAAACAATAAACATGAAACAAAAAATAATATAGATGCAATATAATATCATCTGTGAATGTGACCCAAATGATAAAATATAATTAGTTAAAATAATATTTTTGTAATGTACCTGGGAGCTGGAAGCTGGGAGAGTGTCTTTAATATGTAAGAAAGGGGATATTCTAACTGAAATATTCATAATACCCATATAAATTGATATTGAGAATCGAGAGCTTATAAATTGGAATCGAATCATGAAATCTGTATCAATACCCAGCTCTAACGATAGTGTCCAAAACCAGAATGAGAAATCAAAAGCCCATTTTCTGAAGTAACCTCGTCATTTCATTTAGCTTCTATGACATTTTCATCTCATGTGTCAGCTTGCGTACTTGACTGGTTTCGAACCGCTGACTTCCGAGTTCAAAGTCCAACACTCTATGAGGTGAGCTATTGCGGAAGCTAATCACATTGGAATATGTGTGTAAATGTAGGTGAGTCTGTAATACAAGCGTTAAAGTGTATCGTTTTTCAAATGATGCATTAGAGTAAAAGTGTTCTGATATCACAGCAGAGCATTGTGTGAGTAATAGTGCGAAAAAGAAATGTTTATAAAGCCATTATCCACCGTTATAGTCGTGATTTGCCTGAAAGTGAATAAAACGCACATTTGTTGTTGCGCCTCTAGTGTTCATTTCATCAGGAAACTGTGATGAAATGTAGAACGTGGCACATAAAAGTCAGTTTGCAAAAATGTAGTTATAATAACATTCATCCTATGAGACTAGGTTGTAAACATTGCACCCACGTAGAGCAAAGGAGTATGACAAAATTATGTCAGTGTAAGTGGTGTTTTCCACCGAGAGTGAAAGTCAATGAAATCGATCGGACATTTTAAAATAAATATGCTCCCTGCTGGGCGGTGGGTTGATACAAGTGTGCGGGCACACATGCTGTTTGCTGAGTTAATGGCTTCATTAAATTCTGTATGCAGGGCCACTGAGAGCAGAGGGCATCCCCCTCGATCTCTTAACCGCAATCAAAACATCAAAATGCATGTGAGCTGCAGCGTTGCTCCCTGCTTCTGTGAGGTTTACACTAATGGAAACAGAGAGAGAGAGTGATACAGATCACAGCAGAGCCTAAGATTCGGAACAAGTACATGAATGCAGATGCTTCTAGCTACACAAGCTCGATTTCATGCATTGTCGTGGTCTGAAATATATAAGATGCATTCTCTGCATTGCAGCAATGGGGAAATTGGTAAACTGTCGTCTTCTATGAGCAGTTTCTCTTTCAGGCCAAGTGCTGTCATGATGGAGCAACAGTTTGAGAAGAATCTAGCAAGTTAAAGTTAGTTAAACTGCATCAACGTGTTTATAGCTAGCTACCTGATTAATAACACTGCTGATTGGCACATATATTTGAAGGTGACTCTGTCGCCCACTTGACTACTGCGATTTGTTACTGCCACAGTAATGCAAGAACACATGTTAAGTACAGTATAGATGGGACTGCTCACTTGCATTGCACTGGCCATAAATCTCTGTTCACCAGGAGTACTTTTCTAGGGGTGGAGTTTGCTCCTTGTAAACAGTCCCTTTCTGGTAGACTTGTACGCATCATTTAAAAGTCACTGGGTTTACCAGTGTTACATGGTCATGACATTGAAGTTAAAAAGATTGGATATAACATTACCCTGACAACCTGAGCAAGTAATCCTATCACACTTGTCTCATGTTAACACATATAGGCCTAATGTTTAAAGGAATATTTCGGGTGCAAGTTATGTTCAGACATCAGTATTTGTAGCATAAAGTTAATTACTGCAGAAAATACTGTGTATGTGTGTGTGTATGTATGTGTATGTATATATATATATATATATATATATATATATATATATATATATATATATATATATATATATATATATATATATATTTTTTTAAATATTATTAAAAATATATTATAAAAATGTAATAAAATATAAAATATTATACAAATATATATTTTTAGTTTTTTAAAAGAAAAGCAAAAGTCACGGTCACAGTAAGGCACTTACAATGGAAGTGAATGGGGCCAGTCCATAAACGTTAAAATCAAAAGTTTCAAAAGTATAGCCACAAGATGTAAACTTTATTTTTGTTAACATGAGATAAGTGTTTTACAATCTCTGTTCTTCATTATTTTAGTGTAATAAAATTACAGGGTTTAAAGACGTTAGGTTGTCATAGCAACAAAGTTATAATATTGGATGTAGAATAGCAAGAGATGTCGTTTACGTCTTTCGGCAATACCTTTGAAACAGTGTGTAATTTAACAGTAGTTTATGGACTGGCCCCATTCACTTCCATTGTAAGTGCCTAGTATTACTGCCTTTTTTCTTTTCTTTTTTTTTTTGTGGAAATAATTTATAAACTTTATGCCACAAATGTTGTCAATTGAGCTTAACTTGTATTGAACCCAGAAATTTTCTTTAAATGTGGCTTAACTTTTGAAACAGTGTGTACTTTAATGTTTATGCATCTGACACATGGAGTATGTGTCTTTCTTTAGAGACTGCAACAAAGGTGTCTTATGTTCATTGTAAACTATTGTCTGCTTCCTGTGAATCTGCAATATACAACTCCTTGAGTACTTATATGCTGATTGAGTATTCATGAATACAGTTGAAGTCAGAAGTTTACATACACCTTAGCCAAATACATTTAAACTCAGTTTTTCACAATTCCTGACATTTAATCATAGAAAACATTTCCTATCTTAGGTCAGTTAGGATCACTACTTTATTTTAAGAATGTAAAATGTCAGAATAATAGTAGAGAGAATGATTTATTTCAGCTTTTATTTATTTCTTTCATCACATTCCCAGTGGGTCAGAAGTTTACATACACTTTGTTAGTATTTGGTAGCATTGCCTTTAATTTATTTAACTTGGGTCAAACATTTTGGGTAGCCTTCTACAAGCTTCTCACAATAAGTTGCTGGAATTTTGGCCCATTCCTCCAGACAGAACTGGTGTAACTGAGTCAGGTTTGTAGGCCTCCTTGCTCGCACACACTTTTTTTTCTATCAGATTGAGGTCAGGGCTTTGTGATGGCCACTCCAATACCTTGACTTTGTTGTCTTTAAGCCATTTTGGCACAACTTTGGAGGTATGCTTGGGGTCATTGTCCATTTGGAAGACCCATTTGCGACCGAGCTTTAACTTCCTGGCTGATGTCTTGAGATGTTGCTTCAATATATCCACATAAATTTCCTTCCTCATGATGCCATTTATTTTGTGAAGTGCACCAGTCCCTCCAGCAGCAAAACACCCCCACAGCATGATGATGCCATCCCATGCTTAACGGTTGGGATGATGTTCTCCGGCTTGCAAGCCTCACCCTTTTTCCTCCAAACATAACGCATTATGGCCAAAAAGTCATGCACAAAGTAGATGCCCTAAACGACTTGCCAAAACTATAGTGTGCTAATATGAAATATGTGGAGTGGTTAAAAAATGAGTTTTAATGACTTCAACCTAAGTGTATGTAAACTTCTGACTTCAACTGTATGTGTGCATTAAAGGAAGTCAAAGAAAGACTAGGACATTGGCTGTGGCATTTTCCTTTCCTCTTTCACTGTCACTCTCGCTGCCCCCCTCCCACCCAATATCACTGCGATAAGAGAGAATGAGAGTAAGTCTTTCTATTACACACACTGCAGACACCTGCAGCAATTCACCCGCACCCATAGTTCCCACACATCTATCGGCATGTGAACAGAAAGATAGATAATCAGAAAGCACAGTCATTACCTTTCCACCTGGACCAGCACTCAAAAAAAAAAAAAAGGATTTTTGCAGGTTGTTCAGTATACTTAATTTAAATGAACTGAAGCAACACAGTTCTAGAACATTTTGTCTAACTTGATTTCATTACGTTCTATACAGTTACATTTGTAAAACTGAAGTTTACTTAATCAATTTGAATTAGGACTACATGAATACTTTTTTATAGCATTGATGAAACTTGGCAGGGGA
Source organism: Myxocyprinus asiaticus (assembly GCF_019703515.2). NCBI lineage: Eukaryota > Metazoa > Chordata > Actinopteri > Cypriniformes > Catostomidae > Myxocyprinus > Myxocyprinus asiaticus. The sequence goes on along the minus strand of NC_059356.1, from coordinate 9,037,584 downwards.
TTTCCATTTCCCAGCATGAATTGTAGGGGACTGGATGGGGTGAACAAATGTTGAAACTAAGTGTTATTTTATGCATTTTCGAGTAAGATAAGAATAGGACGAGATTTGTTCATGTTTAATGTTGTGTTATATTGGCATTTAAAAGGATTGTTTGTTAGGATGGAGTTTTTGGAGTTATCATTGTGGTGAAGATTGGCGCTTGTTCTTAGGTTGAGGATGGACTCTCACTTTCAGTGAAGTTTGATTTGAGTGCTGCTTAGCTCTATAAGCAGTTGCTATCAAACTAAGAGTGCAACAGCTTCAATGTCGTTACACTTGCTCACCTGGCATATACTAATGGTTAATAAAATAATTTTAGTTGGACCAACTTAAGACAATTATTTAGAGCTTATCTAGTTGTTCTGACAAACTTTTTTTTTTTTTTGAGTGAGTTCGTGAGGAAGTGCTTATTTGTGTGATGAATTTCTGGTGGACTGATATCAGATTGCATTCTCGGAGAGGCAGGTGCGCACATTGGGCCTTATTTATGAAATGTGATTAGAACAAATTTGTGTGTAAATGCATTCCTACTTAAATTGTCCAAAGGAATTGGGACAATTTATGCATAAAGAATTTTACACACAAATGATTTACACACAAATTTGTTTGTCTTGTTTTTCATGAATAAGGCCCATTATATGTAAAAAATAAATTAAATAAAAAAAAAAAAGTACAAAAGTACACTTCACTGGACAGTTGAGCTATTTTAGCATAAGTATATTTCCAATGAACCAATGAAATTATTATATCAGAAGCTGTACACAAGTTCTCTCTATATTATATTTTAGAAAACAAGCGCTCACAAAGGAGGATGCTGCACACTGGGGTGGTTGAGGAGATTCCCCCTATACTATGTAAAGCGCTATATAAATGTAAGGAATTATTATTATTATTATTATTATTATTATTATTACTGCCCTCGGAAAGCAGGCAGTAAACAGAATTCTATTTTAAAGAAAAGTTTGTGCACATTTTTAGTGATCATGTCAGCAGGAATTCATCAAATAATGGAAAAACATCATAATTGTGCACAAATCCAGACAAGTGCACTTTCTGCCTTTTTAAAGAGCTGATTCAGGTGTCTGGATCACAGTAGTGAAGTGTTGCTGTACAGTCCCAGTTAAGTATGCTAGAACGTGTAGTTTGCTGCACCCTCGACACCTTAGCACTCAGAACCAGCCTGCAAGATGATGAATCGTGTCAGTTTCTAAAACAGCGCATACAGCATGTGCAGATAAACAATGCTATCAGCATCATATTCATGTTAAGTGAATTCCCCCTATGTCTTCTGCTGTATGTATATGGACCATCAGCATGTGTTCTCTTGGCTTGCATGATAAAGACACCTCGGCCTGTCTACATGGCCTCCAGTCAATGTGAGGCAGTTGCTATGTATGGTTGCCATGCAACAAGCTCTTGGTTGCGACATGTTTTCGAATATGCATGATTCTGGATACAGTCATCTTTAATATTAATCTTATTCAAAGTATGTGCCATACAAAGATTTCCAGACACCCTTTTTTCTCCCTGCTGGTTTTTATAAATAACACACAGACAAATATCCCAACTGCCTTGCAGTATTGTGTGATATCATACTTGTCTCTGTGACAACCCTTTGTAAACTGCAACAAAGAATCTGAAAGTGGGACACTATTGTTTTGCCAATGAGCCTTTTGGAACCTTCAAACCAAGTGTCTTGAAGATGATTTGCTTTGTCCTGTAGAAACACTGCGTATCTGTGGTACTTTGATCATGAAACACCATGAAATGACGTATGCGGTAAGCAAGCATGCTGTTACTTGTCATTGTGTTTCAATCACAGTTCCTCTACCTCCTTTTCTCAGCATGTATTCTTTCATTAACACTTTGCTTGCGTCATATTCACATGCAAACACTGTAATATGTCTCATGCTACACACACCCCCAGCCACACACACACTCAAGTTCTCCTCTGACACCTTATTGACCCGTGTTATATGCTGCATTAGTGCTGAGACTGCAGTATATCTGCCAGTGATGGATGAGGTGTAGATAACTGCAGCCGCTACGCACAAATGCTGCAGTCATTTACCCCACAGTCACTCTACTCTCACTTGGAAAAGGGCACCTTGCAGGGACCTCTTTGCTCTCAACTCGTCTCCTCCATGTAGGGTTCAGCTGGGATTTTGGAGGTGGGGGAACCCCAAAATCTGATGAGATATGACAATCAAACCCCCCAAATATTGTAATTCCCCAACAAACATACCAACCCATGTTAAAACTATGATAGTACTATATACAATCCCAATCTCCAAAAAGTTGGGACAGTATGGAAAATATTAATAAAAACAAAAAGGAGTGATTTGTAAATTCTGTTCACCCTGTGCTATATTAAAAGCACTACAACAACACATTATTTGATGTTTTACAATAGTTTTTTTTTTTTTTTTTTTTTAAATATACACTCATTTCAAATGATTGGATGATTGCAATGCGCTCCAAAAAAGTTGGGACAGTCGAGTGTTTACCACTGTGAAACGTCACCATTTCTTCTAATAACACTTATTAAGCATTTGGGCACTGAAGACCCAAGTTTGGTAAGTTTAGAAAGTGGAATTTCCCCCATTCATCCATTATGTAGGTCTTTAGCTGCACAATTGTACAGGGTCTTCGTTGCCATCTAATGCGCTTTATAATGCGCCACACATTCTCAATTGGAGATGGTTAGGACTGCAGGCAGGCCAATCTAGCACCCACACTCTCTGCTTACACAGCCATGCACTTGTAATCCGGGCAGTATGTGGTTTGAAGTTGTCCTGCTGGAAAATGCAGGGACGTCCCTGGAAAAAACACCGTCTGGATGCCAGTACATGTTATTCCAAAATTTTTACATATCTTTCTGCATCAATGGTACCCTCATTGATGTGAAAGTTACATCTCCTTGGGCACTGACACTCCTCTGCTCCATACAGACACTGGCTTTTTGAACCTGATGCTGTTAACAGATTGGACAGTCCTTTTCCTCTTTGGCCGGAAAAAACACGATGGCTGTTTTTGAAAAAAAAAAAAAAATTTATGACCACACAACATTATTCCACTGTTATACGTTGCATCTCAGATGAGACCAAGCCAAGACAATTCTGCGGTGCTTCTGGACAGTGTTGATGTATGGCTTCTGCTTTGCATAGTAAAGTCTTAACTTGCACCTGTGTATGCAGCATCGAATGGTTTACGAATGGTTGACAAAGGTTTACCGAAGTATTCCCAAGTCCTTGTCATGATATCCATTACAGACGCATGACGGTTTATAAGACATGAAATCTGAGGGATTGGAGTTCACGCGCTACCAGTAGACTGATTCTCAAAGAAATGACTCTATTGTGCCGGTTCTTTTGAATCTACAGCACGAGACATAACAAGTGGCAGTGTAATCTGATTCACAAACAAATGACTCTGAGTCGGCTCTTTTTAGTGAATCAAAAAGACTTACAGTATGAATCCTTTGGAGCTGACCGAATTAATTGACTCACTCCAAGTAAACCAAGAATTGCTTCTGTGTTGTGTGTACTTCAGGCTCATGAGAGATACTTACTGGTTGTTCATATGACAACATGTACTTTAAAATACACATTTAGTTTTGTTGTAATAAGTGAATAATCTGAAGAATTATTCTAAATGGACTATCTATCATGAAGCCTCCTCACGCGCTGTGTCTCCGTGGCAACGTGCTCAACAAGCCACGTGATAAGATGCGGAGGCAACTGGGATTCATCCTCCGCCACCTGGATTGAGGCGAATCACTACGCGACCACGAGGACTTTAAAAGTGCACTGGGAATTGGGCATTCCAAATTGGGTGAAAAAAAAAAAATGCAGTTCACTTTTAAACATGCATGCAGTATTGTTTATTTGTCTCATATGTCTGTAATATCCACTTGTAAAATGCAATAAAAAAAAAATAAAAAAAATGGCTGGTAAGAAATCTGACTTGCTGGTAAATCTTTTCATCTACCAGCCACCTTGGCTGGTGGGCTAAAGTAAATTTCGGATCCTGTGCTGATAACTATACAAAAAACAGCTTATTCCAAAACAGACAACATAAGAAACCCGAGTTTACTTGAGACAGATTATTTTCTGCTTATTAAATCAAATCAAATCACTTTTATTGTCACACAGCCATATACACAAGTGCAATGGTGTGTGAAATTCTTGGGTGCAGTTCAGATCAATATAGCATAGTCGTGACAGTGTTGAGACATATACCAATTTACAATAAACATCAAATTAACACAGCACAATTTAAAGTCTAATATACACATAATTACACACAACACACTATGAAAATAATAACATACACTGTACAGTATACAATACACACAATATAGATACACATTATTCAATAAAAATAAAAAAGTATATATATAGTAGTATATATAGAATGTACAGTAGGTTGTATTGTACTGTATTGACATTCAGGCTGTCGGTTGATAGTAAGTTGTTAAGAGAGAATATATATAATAATAATAATATAATGTATGACAGTCCGGTGTGAGATATAAGAGTAAGAGTAATAAAGTGCAGTGCTGATGTATTTTGATCGTGGGAGATCAAGAGTTCAAAAGTCTGATTGCTTAGGGGAAGAAGCTATCATGGAGTCGGCTGGTGTGGGTCCTGATGCTGCGATACCGTCTGCCTGATGGTAGCAGTGAGAACAGCCCATGGCTCGGGTGGCTGGAGTCTGTGATGATCCTCCGAGCTTTTTTCACACACCACCTGGTATATATTTCCTGGAGGGAGGGAAGCTCACCTCCGATGATGTGTCTGGCAGTTCGCACCACCCTTTGCAGTGCTTTGCAGTTGTGGGCTGTGCTATTGCCGTACCAGGCGGAGATGCAGCCAGTCAGGATGCTCTCTACAGTGCAGGTGTAGAACCGTGTGAGGATGTGGCGGTTCATTCCAAACTTCCTCAGCCGTCTCAGGAAGAAGAGGCGCCGATGAGCCTTCTTCACAATGACTTCAGTGTGGACGGACCATGTGAGTTCCTCAGTGATGTGGACACCCAGGAACTTGAAGCTGCTGACTCTCTCCACTGGTGCTCCATTGATGGTGATGGGACTGTGTTCTCTGTCTTTTCTTCTGAAGTCCACCAAGCTCCTTTGTCTTACTGACGTTGAGGGAGAGGTTGTGCTCCTAACACCAGTGTGTCAGAGTGTGCACCTCCTCTCTGTAGGCTGTTTCATCATTGTCAGTGATCAGACCTACCACCGTCGTGTCATCAGCAAACTTAATGATGGCATTGGAGCTATGTGTTGCCACACAGTCATGTGTGTACAGAGAATACAAGAGTGGGCTGAGAACACAGCCCTGTGGGGCTCCAGTGCTGAGGGTCAGTGATGAGGAGATGTTGCTGCCTATTCTAACCACCTGGCGTCTGCTTGACAGGAAGTCCAGGATCCAGCTGCACAGCGAGCTGTTTAAGCCCAGAGCCCGGAGTTTCTCATCTAGCTTGGAGGGCACTATGGTGTTGAATGCTGAGCTGCAGTCTACAAACAGCATTCTCACATAAGTGTTCTTTTTTTCCAGGTGGGAGAGAGCAGTGTGTAGTGTAGATGCAATGGCATCATCAGTGGAGCGGTTGTTGCGGTAAGCAAACTGCAATGGGTCAAGAGAGAGAGGCAGCACAGAGCAGATGTAATCTCTGATTAGTCTCTCAAAGCATTTGCTGATGATGGGGGTCAGAGCAACAGGACGCCAGACATTTAAGCAAGTTATTTTTGATTGCTTTGGTACACGCACAATGGTGGATGTTTTAAAGCATGTGAGGAGAGGGAAAGGTTGAAAATCTCTGTAAAAACACCAGCCAGTTGGTTCGCGCACGCTCTGTTGACGCGGCCCAGAAAGCCATCTGGGCCCGCGGCTTTGCGGATATTCACCCATCGGAAGGATCGGGTTACATTCGCTACAGAGACGGAGAGTGAACTAACCTCTGTAGCTTTGGCCGTGAGAGCTCTCTCGGCGAGGGTGGTGTTATTTTCCTCAAAACGAGCATAAAAAGTATTTAGCTCAACCGGGAGAGAGGCAGCAGTGTTCATGGCGGAGTTTTTATTTCCTTTAAAGTCCGTGATGATGTTAATTCCCTGCCACATGCTTCTAGAGTTGGTGGTGTTAAACTGTCCTTCAATCTTGTTCCTGTACTGGCGTTTTGCTGTTCTGATGTTTGCTGTTTTCGGAGGGCATAACTGGCTTGTTTATGCTCCTCCGCATTCCCGGAATTGAAAGCGGAGGTCCGCACATTAAGTGCCGCGCGAACATCGCTATTTAACCATGGCTTCTGGTTCGGGTAGATCCATATTGTTCTGGTCGGAACTATGTCCTCCACGCACTTTTTGATGAAACACATTACGCTATCAACATAAAGCTCGATGTCGTCATCAGAGGTGGACCGGAACATCTCCCAGTCCGTGTGATCAAAATAGTCTTGTAGCGTAGAGTCTGATTGGTCCGACCAGCTCTGGATTGTTCTGAGGATGGGTGCTTCCTGTTTCAGTTTCTGCTTGTAAGCGGGCAGAAGCAGAATGGAAGAGTGGTCTGATTTGCCAAATGGTGGGCGGGGGAGGGATTTGTAGCCATCCCAGAAGGGAGAGTAGCAATGGTTCAAAACCCGGTCCCTTCGTGTGTTGAAACTAATGTGCTGGTGGTATTTTGGTGTGACTGATTTTAAACTGGCTTTATTAAAGTCCCCTGTCACAATGAACGTGGCCTCAGGGTGCGCGGTTTCCTGCTCACTTATACTCCCATACAGTTCCTTGAGTGCCCGGTCTGTGTCGGCTTGTGGGGGGATGTACACAGCTGTGATAATGACCGCTGTGAATTCCCTCGGTAGCCAGAATGGTCGACACAGAAGCATGAGAAATTCAGGAGAGCAGAAAGACTTGATAGAATGTACGTTCCTCTGATCACACCAGGATTTGTTGATCATAAAACATACACCACCGCCAATGCTTTTACCTGAGAGGTCTTTCGCTCTGTCCGCTCGGTGCACGGAGATGTCCAAAAGTGTTTGTCTGTCGTAGACAATAAGGTAGACAACATCCA